>NC_034409.1:194193690-194248442 GCF_002078875.1 Numida meleagris | reverse complement strand
GCAGCTCCTCATGGCCCTACAGCTCTGCATGGCTCTGCAGCCCCTCATGAACCTCCAGGTCCCTCATGTCCTGCAGCTCCTCATGGCCCTACAGCCCCTCATGGCCCTCCAGGTCCCTCATGGCCCTACAGCTCCTCATGGCCCTATAGCCCCTCATGGTCCTACAGCTCCTCATGGAACTACAGCTCCCTCCTGTCCTACAGATCCTCATGGCCCTACAGCTCCTCTTGGCCCTACATCTCCCTCATGTCCTTCAGCTCCTCATGGCAGCCCGAGTTCTACATCCACCTGGGCAGCGTGATTTGGCAGCGACTTCTCAGCTGCTCCCCAGGGTTCGCACCGCAGCGCTTTTCCTTTCCTGAGCACAAAACCTCAGTTTTTCCCTTCAACTATTTTCAGACTGCCTCAGCGTGACAAACACAGAGCAAATGTCACGACGTCTCCAGGAGCGAGGCGTGCATTCCAACCAGAAAGGTCTCTGCAAAAAGCAGAGGGGAGAGAGCAGACGTCAAGCATCACCGAGCACTGCGCTCCGGGTGCGAACCATGAATAATGGCGTTGCACCAACCTCGCCAGCAGTGCTCGGGGTTTGTGGTTTATTTTGGGGGGGAGGATTTTGGGCGTCCCTTTTGGGAAAGCATTGTGATTTGGCAGGAGGAGGAGGAGAATATGGGGCCCGCTGGTGTCTTCTTCATGGAGCACGGTGGGGGAGAAGGCTGGATCTCACTGACCAACCCAATCATAACCCCCAAAATCCCGCCCCCAAAGCCAGTGAGAGCAAATGCAATTATGAAGTCCCGGTGTTTCACGATGAGCGCAAAGGAAATGGGGAGAAAGCGTGGAAAAACAACCCCGCAAAAAGAATGCCTGCTTTGCTAGGAGAGTCAGATAGGTGAATTCTGAGCATAAACCAGAACGCATGAGCTCGTATCCCGCCAAGTTATCCCTCTAAGAACTCTCGCAGCAATCCCCACTTGGCTCTGCTGCCACGTGTGCGCGGTGCACGCGAGGGAGGACGAGCTCTGAGCTCGGAGGACGCGATGAGGAGAGGGCTCTTGTGATGGACCACGGGGTGAGGGTGGGCGTCGTGAAGCCCCTGCAGGTGACCACATTTTGGTAGGGTTGCCAAACTGGCTGCTTGGACCAAGAGCAAAGCGCGATGCAGCGCTGTTCTTGCTGCCACTCGAGCCGGTGCACGAGCTGGGAAGGACCTGGGGCTCATTTTCAAAACCTCACAGCTCGGGAACACTTGGCTGCATCTGGAAGCGCGGTGCTTTATGCTCTTGCAATTTCTCGTGCTCAGTGTAATTCCTTCTTATTTTTGTTTTGTTTCGTTTCATACGGAGCTCAGAGAAAGGTTGGGAGAAGAAAATGTATTATGTGAATACAACATCTTGTAAAAGCACAGCTGCGTGACCCTCTAGATACTATTATAATGCCATTGCTGCAGAGAACAAACAATATTAGCTGGAAGTGGTTTCTAGCTGTTAGGCAAAATGATTATATTGTCAAGTGTGATGAATGAGGGAAGTGGAGAATGCTTTAGCATCCTATCTGCGCGGTTATTTTCCATAATGTTCTTCTGAATGCTTGCCTCTCTCCCTTGCCTGCTCTTGTTTTTCCCCGGAGTGCCTGTGGTGCTTGGGTGACTGCCAGGAGCGGTCAGAGCCATCAGGGGAGGGAGAAGCTTGCCAGCACGGATGGGGTGAGGATTCCCCCTGGGCTGAGCATCCCCACAGTGCTGGGCTCTGCAAAATGACTTCAGGGGAGCAGAGCAACTTTGTAGATACCAGGAGAGTAGCGCTGGTGCGTTGGGCAATGGTTATCTCCATACGTGTTGATGGAGCAGTCAGTAGAGGGTGATTATGTTGTGGGTTTCTTTTTACTTTTATGACCATCCTTGATGAATGTTAATATGCAAAGAGGGCTGGGAGAAGAATATTGGCACAGTCTACCCAGGGAGTGCCCGTCTCTGGAGGTGTGCAAGAACCATGGAGATGTGGTGCCTGGGGAGGTGGTTACTGGGCATGGGGGGGGGGGTGGGTTGGGGTTGGGGTTGGGGGTCTGAGAGGTCTTTTCCAACCCTAATGGTTCCACGATTCTATGGAGAATCGTGAGAATGGTTCAGGATCTGGAGAATGTGTGTTGTAGTGAGAGCCTCTGAGCACCCATGTAATGAGTTTGATCGTCTCGTACGTGAGTTTACGTGGGCAACAGGGATCTGGTGCCAGACCCCAGAAAAAGGGGAAACATGGTCTTATGACTGGAAACGAGTGACAACAAAGAGGAAGTTGGGCCTGGGTTCTTAGCAGTGATAGTAATAACAGAAAGGTCAACTGGTTGGGTGCTGTGAGGGGTTCTTCACCACTGGGATGGAGGTCTTCTGCCCAGGGGCAATGCGGGTGCGACGCAGAAGGAAAGACTTGCTGAGTGGGAAAGAAGATCTCTCTGGTCTTGCATGGGCCATCAGAACAATGGGGTTGAGTCTGAGTTCAGAATCTCAGTGGAAGAATGAGCTCGATCAAGTTGAACCGGAGGGGTGCCGCATTTCTCTCTGGTTCAGCTTTATTTACTGCATCGGTGGTTTAGTCTCTGGGTGATATAAACCAAATGAGGACTTTATAAATATTGCATGCAAGTGTACTAAAAATCTGACAGAAGTAGGCTGCAGTGCATTAACATAGGATATGCCACAGCTCATGGGGCCCAAACAGGGCTCTGAAGGCAATGATCCCTTAATTAACCGGAGGAATGACATAGGGACCAGCATGAGGCTTCTGCTGCGCTGTAAATTTTATGCAAACCAGTTACATCTTTTAGCAAGGGGAGACAATTTTGGAAAAACACAGCTTTTAACTGCAAGTCCTACTTCCTCGTTCTGCAAAATGCAAATTGTGGGGTTTCACAAGGGAATCCAAATAGGGAAGATAACTTTATGGACGTGGAAGGGAATGTCTGTCCCGCAGGAGATGCACGCCGCGGTGATGGAGTAGGAACTGCCCACCAGGAGCAGATGGGAAATACACATTGAAAAGAAATCATAGGATCGTTGGATCATCAAGATCGGAAAAGACCTCCAAGACCCCCAAGCCCAACCCCAACCCATCACCACCACTAAACCACGTCCCTCGGTGCCAGTTCTCCATGGTTCTGGGACGTCTCCGGGGAAGGGGACTCCCCCATTCCCAGTGGATCACCACTCTCTGGGAGAAGAAATTTTCCCTAATACCCAACCTGTCCCTCTCCTGGCACAGCTTGAGGCCATCCCCTCACATCCTCTCCCTTGTCCTCCTTTGGAGCTGATCTTTAATATGGAGAAGATGATGTGGATGTATGAAACGACAAGGGGGCAATGAACACCAGCATTGCTATGGAGAATCCCAAGGAGGTTTGGAAGTCAGGGCTGAAATCAGGGCATGCTGCCCCATACCACGGCCAGGGGATCGCAGAAGCAGTGGTGGAGTCTGGTCCTTGGGTAGAACAGCACGAAGACGATGAAGAAGAGGAGCTGGAAATCCTGGAGAGCTAAAAACCCCACAAGGAAAAGTCTTCAGTGGATGCATTGCTGCTGCATCTCTCCATGGTCAGAACGTCTGCAAGGATGTAGAGGATGAAAGGAAAGAGGTGGGCAACACGTTGCATTTCTCTAAAGAGCTTTGCATGGAAAATCCATGCTGGGGAAAATCTCAGAGCTGAGCACTTTGCAGCACGCAGCTTAGCCCTTCTTGCCTCCAGCCTGCAATTAAAGGGATTTGAATTATGGGATGATGTTGGTGACCATGATTATGCCTGAGTCTACAGACAATGCTTTGGACATGAAGGGCAGGAGGCATCTCACCTGGCTTTGGGTGCCCCCTATCTGCAGGGTCCTCTGGGTTCCCTTTCTGGTCCATGGGGGAAAGGGATGTGTTGGGGACACAGCTCCTCCGCCCCATTCATGGAATCGTAGGATATCCCAAACTGGAAGCGACCCATAAGGACCATGGAGCCCAACACCTTGTGCAGCAGGAGATGAACTGTGCTATGGAAATGCTCATTTTTCTCAGGGAAAAATCAGCATTTCAGGGACTTTGCTATAAAACAGGAAGGCATCAGGCTCTCTTTTGCTGGGATATTGCCAGCTTTGCCACCAAAAGTCACCCTCCGTGCTGCTCCTCATGCCTTTGTTACCCCTGGTCATCTCCTTGCAGCTCATCCCATTCCTCACCGCAGCAGGAGTGGATTTCTGGGGCTGTCGCTGAAATTCAGACGAAAACATCCAATTTCTCTCGACTTCCAGGCTGTTTCTTGGGACACAAACAGGACGGAATTTTCAAAACTTCCTTTTGCTTTTTGGCTGATCTGGGTCAGCGTGGCGTCTACAGCAAGAAACGTTTTAGAGATTCAAGAAGTTCAAAGACATTGCAAAAAGAAAAACCCACCTAGGAAGAAGGATCCGTCACTGACTTCATGTCAGCTGCACTGGCCCATGATACGTGACAGCACTCAGCCCTTACGTGTTTCTATTTTACATAATACAGCTCTACAGTGACACAGTTCACATCCTACACCCACGGCACTTTCTGGATTCTCCAAGGAAGATAAGAAGGTGCGTGCCACCGTTCTCCATTTATTTCACATCCCCATCAGATTTCTGTGTTGGAAGGGCTTCTTTTCCTCTCCGCATCAATATCCCTCCGTGGCTCGTAAGGATTCGATGCAGAACGGGGAGCACTGCTTTGCCCAAACCCTATGGAATACGCTTTATTTCTGCAGCAAAATCAGACAGCGTTTTGGGAACTTCCATCGCCTTCTATGTGAGCCACAAAATTGCTGCTTCGCCTTCGTAGGCACGGCGTTCCTTTAGAAGGCATTATTCTCAAACAGCAGGGAAATCACAACCAAAATTCTGTTCGGAGAGAAAAAACAGCAACAACCGCCCCTGTTTTCATTAGTTCTGTACTAAAGAGAGGAGAAGCGAAGGTTAATTTGGTTTCTGCGCCTTTTCTTGGTTTCCTTATCCCAATTTAAGAGGACGGAGACGAAGCTGTCTTGGAAACGCGCTGTGCTTTACCTCACGGAGCTGAGAGCGATGGTCGGTCTCCTGCAATTTCCTGACGTTATTAAATCTCTCGTAATTTTCAGGCCGTTTTACCTTTCACCCAGAAAACCATCTCCAAGACCACGTCGAGGAGATCCATTTCACGTCACAAATAAATAGGCTTCCTGCCCCGCTGGGATTTAAATACGATTGATATTTGCGTCCTCTCTCCCCACCCCAATCTGCCTTTTTTTCATTTCTCTTCCTCATTATTATTATTTTCCAAACTGGCGACCTTTGAGGGTGTAATTTGGTCCAACAATGCTGTGCCATAAAGAAAAAAAAAAACAACCCAACCCTACGTAATGTATTGTATTGAATTAAAATCGCCCGCAGCTAATGTCCTTAAAATTAGCATTGATTTGAAGTAGTTTTTCAGACGCTGTAGATCAAATTCTCATCTTTCTGAGGCCGTTGACATAAATCACAATCATATTTTTCCACCCCGGACTCCGCGAGGAAAAAAGTAAATCAAGGTGAAGCACTTAATTAGGCTGAAAAAAAATATCATCGCGTTAACAGAATAATGCCAGCAATAACTCACCCGGGCTTCGGAGCTGGAGCACGGTCTTCCCTTCTTCTCAATGTCATCCTTGGGGATAAGCAAAAACCTCCTGCAGGAAATCTTTGGGGAAGGTCGTGGAGCTCCCATGCGGTGATCCTCCCCATGGACCCCTTCTGAGTGCCCCTCTCTATGCCGAAAATGAAACTCACACAACTGTTCTTGCTGCACGGGATTTGTTTCTCAGTGGCACTGGGCCACTCTGCCGGGGCTTGGGGTTCCTCCATGGCTGGTGGAGGAGGACAGGGAAGCGCTGCTCTTGGGGCCGAGCTTGGGGACCTTGGGGGTCTTCTCCATCCTCAGTGATTCTGTGGTTGTGTGATGAAGTGGGCCGGGCTGACAGTTGGACGTGGGGGTCTTGGAGGCCTTTTCCAAGCTGAATGGGTCTACGATTTTGCGACACACAGCCCAAGTGAGGATGCAGGGCACGGCCAGGGGCTCACAGCACAGGAGCAGCCCTCAGGTTGGGGCCAGCAGCTGCACGACCCAATGCAACGCGCAACCGCAGAGCGCCCCAACCTGCACCTCTTCTCACCCCAGTTTTGCTCTCCAGCATTTCAAGGACAAACTAAGGAAGGTGCACAGGTCTGAGCTGGGCAACGTCTCTGAGCCCTTGGGTGCTGTCCCTACAGGGCGGCCTCTGCTTCTTCCTTCCCCTCTGGAGAGGAGCCCAGGACAGCGCTGTGTGCAGGGGTATCCAGGTACATTGGCCAGCACGCCCTGCTCTGCGTGGACGAGCACCTCTGCATCTCACAGCATCTTCTTTGGAGGCTTTGTCAAAGCTGCACGTGGCAGCTCGCATTTCTCGCCGAGTTAAGATGAGGGAAATCTTTTCTGAGCGCTGATAATAACATCTAGATCCCCCTAGCAACACAAGCAGGGAATCCTCCGCTCTCTCGTTCTTTCTGGTTTTCTTTCAAAACGCGCCCCAAGGCACCAATCGCTGTTTTTATAGCAAAGGTAAGGTCTGCAGTACAAAAAGGCGCAACGGGAAGAAAGCGTGGGTTGAGGGCACTGCAAAAAAGTCCCTTGTGTCTCTTAAAGAGCTGGAAAGTGACGGAGGCCAAGTGTTGTTGGGAGCCATGAGAGCTGGGAAGTGCAGGCGTGGGGCAGGAGAAGGCCTTGCCACCTGGCTCTGTAGCAATGCAGGGGGACATTCACACGGGGGGATGATTCCCAGCCACTGAACTGAACTCCTCCCAGTGACAAATGTCCTTTTGCTCTGCGCTGACTGTTCAGGTTCTGGTGGTGCCCCTGTAGGGTGTCCCCAAAGCCATTTTGCTCCAGGGAGAATAACTCAAGCAAGAATATCGGTGGGACCGAATCCTTGGCTCCAGCATCCTGGGTAGCTTTAGCCACCTGAAGGTTTGCTTCTAATATCCTTCTTGGAAAACAAGTCATAAAATGCCTCTCCCACGAAGGAGGAACTCCTTGCTGGATATAAGCCATTAGAGCTGTGATCTTGTCCGTCACCATTCAAGTTTAAATTACAAATAGCTTCAGACATAACCCACTGTATGTGATTCTGGGATTATCTCAGCTCTGCTCTTTCTCACTGAATTAGTGGAAAAAATGTGTTATGAGTCAACAACCCCTCCTTCAGGCTGGCAATTTTATTGAACTACTCGATTCTGGGAAGCATCCACGCAATCAGGCCTAACAGCTGCCGCAGGTCTGGGTGTTGCACGGACCCGAGCACACCAACGCCTGTTGGTAGCTGAGATGTGTCCCTGGGGAAGCTCATCTCATTCAGGAGCAGACGCCTGGTGCAGCTGGAGGGGTTGCACCGTGAAAACGCTGCACGTGGAGCAATGGGAGCTGGCTCACGTGAGCATCGAAGTCAGCAACGGAGGCTGTTGGATCCTGCTGGACAGATGACCAAACTGCAGAGTTGTTGAGGTTGGGAGGCACCTCTCGAGGTCACCTGAGCTGGCTGCAGCAGGTCGCCCATGGCCGTGTTCCATTGGGTTTTGGGTACCTCTGCAAATGCAGACTCCCTGACCTCTCTGAGCAGGCTGTGCGGTGTTTGGATGGGGACAGATCCCTTCCCTGTGCTATGCCTGCACGGAGCAGCAGCCTCCCCCCATTCCCAAGCCCATCTGGCCAGCTGTGGGATGGGCACAGGGCAGCAGAACCGCCCAATGGGTTCCAACAAAATGTTGCCAACCAAGAGCAAGGCCAGGTCCTTTCCGCCTGAGAGCTCCCACTCTTCCTGGCTGGAACCACCCACTGGAAGAGCCAAGCTCTGCACTGGTTCAGCTCAGTTCATCACTTACAACCCATGAGATATTTCCTCTCATTGACTTTTCTTCTCCCCCCATCCCTTTGCCTGCAGACGTGTCCAGGCTGCCTTTCCCCATGGCCTCCAGCTCACAAAGTGAATCACAGAATGGTTTGATTTAGAAGGGACCCCAGGGCCACCAGGTCCCGCTCCCTGCCATGCAAAGGGACACCCGCAGCTCCATCAGAGCTCAGGGCTCTGTCCCCTGACCTTGAGTTGTGTGCCCTCTGACCCAAATGAGTCTCCTTGGTATTTGCTACGGGTTCCTCCCCTAGACCCCAACCCACCGCCCACCTTCACACCCCTCAATCTACAGTTTTATTGCAAATTTACCAATATTACCCATCTGCAAATCAGCACTGCTCTCACTCCTACCCACTGTCGTCCTTCCCTTGCGCGCTCATCTCTGGTGATTTGAGTTTTGGGGTCACTTCTGGAAGCATCTCCTAGTGGTAGACCATTGCCCACCTCTGTCCCTACCCCACTCCATGTGCACGAGCACACATAACAGCAACACTAAGCCACTGCCATGTTCAGCACAGTCCAAAAATCATAGACTACCCCAGTTTGGATGGGACCCGTAAGGATCATCGAGTCCACCTCCACAAGCGAGACAAGCAACTGCTCTGCTCACCTCCACTCGTGTTCTGAAGGACAACTTCTGCAGCAGTTCCCCACTTGAATTTCTGATTGCATCTCAGTGGGTGAGGTGCATCTGGGAGCTCCTGTTAAAAACGCTCCAGGAAGAGCTGCACTTGCAAAGATGTTCGTTTCAAAACTCCAGCTCTCACCCTGGGGTGGCGGTGCCAGAGAAAACAGCGCAAATTGGTCTCTGGGTGATGGCAACTCTTTGGGGCTTTGTTGTGGTTTTTCGTAGTAATTGGTGTCCAGGGAAGGTGCAATCAGCACCGAAGCCTTGGGGTGCCCCGAGGGCTTGGGTTGCCCAAATTTCAGGTTGCCTGGGTGCTGGACAGCCGCAGGAATGCCATGTTAGGAAGCTGCGTGCAATGTGGTCTATGGGGAGAGGTTGCACTTCAAGCAGAGCATGGAGACACGTGCTCAGCTGAGTGTTTGAGCCCAGCACCATGGTAACGAGTTTTTCCACAGGCCTGTTGTCACCCAAATCCACATCACGGGCAGCGCAGTGGGAGGAGTACATTCATTCTGATTCTGTCTTGCTGGAAATATTTTCCTTTCTGCGTATACGGGAGGATTAGAGAGCCAGCAAATAATTCGCTTCCATGCAACTTTCTTAAAACAGCGCTTTCTGAAATGATGATCCTTCTCATTTGTTATAGTTGTTATTATTATTTCACTGAAGAAAAGAAGAACAACGGTGAAAGAGAAGAAGAGTCAATGAGGGGCAAGGACAGGAGCTTTCTCTTGCCTTGCTTTGAACCAACCTCTTGGTTTTGGTGGGCGTCCCCTGGCCCTGCTGCTGCAGGTTGGTTCTGCATTCACCTTTCCTCCATCCCTCCCAACCCTGCTCAAGCTGGGGGGGGTTTCCTGTCGGAGCAAACCACTGATTTTGGAATAATGAACCCAATTAGCCCCGGTTTAATAGATTACTGACCATGCCACTGGTACCAAATCTCCGAGTTTCTGGGTAGGGAAATGCCCGTTTCTCTTCGTACAGGTGAAACGCTCCCCAGCTGCTGAATTTCCCCCACGCATGCACTACCAGTTCTGAATATAAGAGCTAAGGGAGGGAAGAGTAATAAATGGATTTTTGGCCATGCCGTGTGCAAGGTGACTGGCACAGCTAATAGGCTGCAGATCTGAACGGTATTTGTGTGCCATGTAAACGCATTTCCCCAAGGAAATGGGGTTCCCATGTGAACGCAGGACTAGTCTCCCCCCACATCTCAAGTTACCAAATCGGGGACTGAGGGGGAGAGGGATTTTGGGGCAGGATGAGGATGATGCCTTCCTCCCCGCGGCAGGACTGGGCTGCCATGGCTGCTGCTTTTATTTCTCCCTTTGCCCGGGAATGCGCACGGAGGTGACATTCGTCTCCAGCCTCGGAGAGCCGCGGGTTCAGGGATGCTCGGGGCTCCCCAGCGCCGGGATTCGCTGACTGCTCGCAGTGCCCGGTGCTCCCTCCTTCCCTGTTCCTACACTGCCACCGCCCGGCTCGGCCCTCGCTGCACAGCCGGCACACGGCTCCCGGCGTTCCCAGGACCCCCCCGTCCACTCCTCTTCACTAACAGCAGAGGATGTCGTCTGTTTGTCCGCCCATCTGCCAACTCTCCCACTCATCCACAACTACTCACCTATCCTCCCATCCATCCAACCATCCCTCCCTCCATCCCTCCATTCATTCCTCCATCTCTCCCTCCATCCATCCATCCATCCATCCCTTCCTCCCTCCATCTCGCCCTTCCTCTCTCCCTCTCTCCATCTCGCCCTCTCTCCCTCCCTCCCTCCCTCCCTCCCTCCCTCCATCCATCCATCCATCCATCCATCCATCCATCCATCCATCCATCCATCCATCCATCCATCCACCCAGTCATAGAGCCATTTGAGTAGGAAGGGACCCTTAAAAACCATCTGCTCCCACTCCCTGCAATGAACAGGGACAGCCACAGCTCCATCAGGTGCTCAGAGACAGGTCCAGCCTGACCTTGGGTGTCACCTCCAGGGATGGAGCATCCACCACCTCCCCGGACAACTTGCTCTAGTGATTCACCACCCTTACCATAAAAAAACTTTTTCCTTACATCCAGTCTAATCGTCACCATCCAATTTAAATCTCTACATCTACCCTCTCATCCTCTCATTCCTTCATCCATCCATCAGTCCTCCCATCCCTCCATCCCTCCATCCCTCCATCCCTCCCTCCATCCCTCCCTCCATCCATCCCTCCATCCATCCATCCATCCATCCATCCATCCATCCATCCATCCATCCATCCATCCATCCATCCATCCATCCATCCATNCCATCCATCCATCCATCCATCCATCCATCCATCCATCCATCCATCCATCCATCCATCCATCCATCCATCCATCCATCCATCCATCCATCCCTCCACCCATAGCTCCGTCCATCTTGCCCCTGCTGGATGGGTGCACGATGATGACAGGGATGGAATCTCATTTAGGAATCCCATTTAGAAAATGTGAATACTATGGCTTCACAGGAAGGTGCCATTGTGCCCAGGAGGTATTTTCCTGATGTCTCTGTAGCTACCCAGCAGCAGTGGTGGAGCTGTGCGAAGTGACAATCCCTTCAAGGGCTGTGATTCCTGAAAGACGCTCTCTCTCAGTCCCACCAATTTTCAACCCAAATTCTCCCAGGTGGACTTTCCTTTTGTGACATCAAAATTACTTTTCAAATGATTTTGCCCAAATAAAGTAATTAATTGCTGGGTGCCTTTCCCAGTGATTTTTCCCATATAGAAATGAATGAAAATTCTGTCTCGTCCCTTTCGATCTGGTCTCGGTGGGATTACATTTCAATTGAGAGGTGATGGCAAACATCTTCAAAAAATTCTCTGGGGAGAAGAACGAGGATACTGATGAAAATGGAGAGAACGTGGAATTCTGTCAGCGCCATAAAAAAAACGTTTGCGTTCACAGTAATTTGTTCAACGTACGCGAGTGAAGACAGAATGCATTGTAAGTCAGATAACTCTGAGGGCTGATAAAGGAGCAGTTCTGAGGGTTTCAGTATAAATTCGTGTGAAGTCTCACTTCAATAACAGCTGCAAATTACCAGTGCTTCCCAGAAGCAGGAGCTCTTCCCATTATGAAGCACCCGGCGGGGCCCACGTGGAACTCCTGCCTCGGTGACTAATTGCTTTTCAGTAAAATCCTCCTCCTTAGGAGAAACCCTCTGGGCACAGCAGAGGGTTGGCATTCAGGTCATTAGGAGCAATTAAGGCTCATTCCGAGCCTGCATGGGGGGAAGGCTTGAGGGAATGGTGGGAATGGGTTGACACAGGACTCGATGATCACGGGGATTTGATGAGTCAATGATTTGATGATTCTATGACTCGGTGATTCAATGATTTGATGATTCAATGAATCAATGATTAAATTGTTTGATGATTCAATGATTTGATGATTTGGTGATTCAAGGATTCTCTGATTCTCTGATTCAAAAATTCGATGTTTCAATGATTTGATGATTCAATAATTCAGTGATTCAATGAATCAACCATTAAATGATTTGACAATTCTCTGATTCAGTGATTCTCAGATTCTCCAATTCAATGATTCTCTGATGCTTTGGTGATTCAATGATTCAATGATTCTCTGCTTCAATATTTGTTGATTCAGTGGTTCAGTGATTCAGTGCATCTCAGGTGCTCTGACCGTTTGATTCTCTGATTCAATAATTCAATAATTCATTGATTCTCTGATGCTTTGATTCAACGACCCATTGCTTTGATGATCCAATGATTCAACAATCTGATGATTCAATGATTCTATGAACGGATGTCCAACCTGTTGGCTTGCCTGGGCCCCACTGATTGAAGAGGAATTGTCTTGGGCTGCATGTAAAATACATATATATTCCCACACTGCACACCTCGTGCTTCATTTGTTAATAGCAGACAGTACTCTATTTGTCTACATCAGTTATTTTTCAGCAATTTTATATTCGCTGCCCCTTTGGCAACGACAAAGCTGGGCTTACTCCCCACCAACACCGTACCTGGAGCCCTAGGCCGGGCAGGGAAGCACTGTGATTTCCAACCTCTTTCCTCACTGAATTACGAAGCTGCTCAGCACCGCGGCCTCTCTCCGTAAATCTCAGCCTCTCCAACGCCGCGCCCCACGGAGCAGAGCGCATCACGGGCTTGGAACGCTCCGAGAAGCGCGTCTTGTGCAACGACACGGCGCACGCTTGCTCTCAGCTCGGGTGTTAATTCCCAGCTGGGTCGATTTTGACTCCTCCTGCGTTATTCACAAAAAACAATTGTCTCCTGTTTTGAAAGACTTTCCCCAGACCGACACACAGAGGTTGCGCCCGGGAGACGTTTCCCAAGAACAGAAAGAGAGAAATTGCACTTTTCCCCTTTCTTTTGCTTTCCTCCTTCTTTCCCACTGCAGACTCCTCCGTGCCCCTTCCCTGCTGTTGCTGTGGATGTTGAAATTGCTCTGTCACAGTTTGTTCTCTACGGCACCGCTCATTCATAAGAACTCGAATTTCAGCCCAGCAGACATTTGGAAATTTCCCTCCTCTGCTGCTAGAGAAGAATGTGAGGACGGATTTAATCTGCCGGATAGCGAGGACTCCTCCACCTCATTACACAGCCCTGAGATTCCTCTTTCTGTAGGACAGGAAGGAAAGAGCCTTGCTCAAGGGACAAGAAAGGGAACCATGAGTTCGGTCTCTTTGGTCGTTGCCTCTGACGAACGGGGCTTGGTTCGACATCTGTGCTGCAGATGCTGACACCTCCTTGCACCCTCCGAGGGCGTTGCAACGGGGACACGGTGAACGACCCGAGCAGTTGCAGCGAGGAATGAGGAAGAGGAGCCAATAGATGGTGCTCTTCCTTCGTGCAAGCTGCATGGTGAGGCTGACCGAAGGGCCGAGGATCCCCTGCGGATTTGGCTGCCTCATCACTTTGCTGGCCCGTTGCCTCCCCCCCAGCCCCAAATTCAACCCCCAAACCAGCACGTTGTATGGGTCCTGGTGGGCTCTGCAAAGCCTGTCCAGAAGGAAAGGGCTTACGTAGCCGTACTCATTAATAAAACTTTTTTATTTTTAGGTGGAATCTCTCCTTCCTGAGATACAGCTGAACCTGCGGGAGCAGATGGAGATGGTTTTCTCTGCAGCGCATTATCTGCGCGGTGCAGCCCTGCCTGGAGGATGGCTCAGGGTCGCCTAGGCAAAGATTTGGCAGTCCCCTGCTGTGCGTTTAATTATTGCTTAATGAGCTTGTGCACGGACAGCAGATACCGTCTGCTTTGGGAACATCCAGCGCCCATTGCTCCCCATTGCTCGTGGCCAATCCCTTGGACCCCAGGAGGAAAGCTGGGCTTTGCCTTTCGTTTGGGAAGCGTCCCCTTTGGGGTTTTCATCTCTCGGCTTTGGGGATGGGAAGAGGATGGGTCAACATTTTGGCTGAGCAGCAGCAGCAGGAAAAGAGAAGGCTGCACGCTGCAGAGCTCTGAAGCTGCCGGGAGCCCAGGAAGGGGCTGGGAAGGACCTGTTTGGGGCACACCAGTGCAGCAATCCCAGCTCCAGCTGCACACAGATGACTTCCAGGAAGGCTGAGAGGTGCACTTGCATAGAGGATGAGGGTGCACAAGACCCACGGGTGGTGTTTTATGGCATGCAATCCCGACAGTGTCACCTCTCTGGGTCATCAAGCAAAGCGGTAAAGCACCTTTGACATTCATTGTCCAGCTGAGCCGTCCTCCAGATCTAAGCAAGCAGGAGAGATCCCCAGTGCCAACCTACCACCATCCCCATCCCATAGCCCGGTGGGATCCAAAGGGAGAAACCCCTTTGCGATGTCAAACACAGAAAAATATTCTAAAAAAAATGCTACGAGGGATGGAACCTCGTGCAAAGGGGAATGGAGCAAGGGGGAAAAGCAAAGCCCAGCGTGCACCGGGTCCATGCACACGGCTTGCAAAGCCCCCCCATCAGCAGAGCACACAGGGGCAACACTGTGATGTATTTTCTTTTGGATTGCAGCTCAGGAAGGAAAATAAAATCCCGTGAAAAGCCACGATTGCAAAATTGGGGTTAACGCTGCACTGAGCTTAAGCTCCACCTCCGAGCTGGGAAAGCAAAACCACTGAATGGCCCCAGCGTCTCTGCCAGAGGAAAAGTTTTGCTCCCGGGACAGGGACGGGGGGAATCCTACAACCGTGAGTGTCTCACGCTGCTACTTCACTCGCTGCCTTCTTTTGCACAGCTCGGTTGGAGGGTTGCATATTTCCAGCAGCGAGAAAAAGCTAATATCAAATAAAATCCAAAGGCAGTGATTGCCAAGGGTCCTGTTCTGCAGGGGGGGGGGGTTGCACATGCATTTGTCTCTTCCTCTCCTCTTTGCTTGCTTATTTCAGTCCGTGCTTTCCAACAGAGCAGCTCCACTTCTCGCAGCAAGGTTTCCTGCACCTTGTTTTGTTCCTTTGCTTATAGGAATGCCTCCCCTCACCCCACGTCTCGGTGGCTTTGGGGACAATTGCCCCCTGTGGGGTGGTGGCACTTGGGGACCCCACTCCTTTGGTGGAGGGAGGAGCCCCTTTGCCCCAGTGCCATGCACCAGTGTGCAATGGTTGCTGATGGGATTTGTGCTCAGAGCAAAGCTGGGAGCGGGGAGGTGTGGGGCAGGGTGATGTGAGGGGGCAGCTCTGCAGGGATGCAACGATGCAACGGTTGCAAGGAGTGCCTGCATTGCTGCTGGTCGTGGGGTGCCTTTGGGGCTCTGCCTGCCGACAGTCCTGGGTAGGGCTGGTGGTGTTGGGTCCCTGCTGGGATTGGCTTTGCTAAACTGCTCTGGGGTGAAGCATGCATCTCCTTGGGTGTGCAAATGGTAGAAGCTTTGTATCTGCTCCTGAAAAGGGTCAGAGCAACCGAGAGCTGTCCTCCCTGCAAACTAGAGCAGATACTACTAGAGGAAGGCTCTGTGTGGCTGGCACCCTCCTCTCTGCCCATCTATAAGAGCTGTACAACCTCTTATTGCTGTGTTTTATTGGCTGTGTTTTATTGGGTTTCTCTTTGCTCAAGAGGCACGTGGTGCTCTCTGCAAGGTGCACACGGGTGCTGGAAGGGCACAACCCTCTGCACTCCTGCCCCACTTAGTTATGGCTGGGGCAGCGTTCAGCAGCACGCATCCGTTTGCAGCAGCGCTGTGGGCTTTCTCCAGCCAGCAAATCCCAAACAAAACCCAGCTCCTCCCCATCTCCTGCAGCAGAGCAGCGTGCCAGGGGTCTCCACTTCGGGTGACCTGGTGACACAACCCAAGGAATGGATGTCCCCAGGCTGGGAGTTTGGCTGAGGGAGTTGCTGGTTGGTTTGGTGGCCCCTCTGGGTGTATGTGGAGCTGGGAAACGGGTGGGGTGTGTGGAGTGGGACAGCTGGGTGGGATTTTTGGACCAGGATGCTCTCAGGTCCCGCAGCTTCATGCCCAAGCCTGGCCATGCACTGCTGCTCTCGGTGCTCCAGGTCTGCAGTGCAATGGGAAATGGCAGCAAATCAGCCCCAGGAGAGCTGCTCAGGGCTGGGTGTGAGCAGGAGGCAGCAGGAAGGTGGCCCAGCAATGCAAGCAGGGCAGAGCTGAGCTTCTCTGGGAGCTTGTCAGCATCCACATCTATGTGGCATCCCACAGCTGTGTGTGATAAGCCCCTGCAGCATCCCTCCAGGGCACCTTGGTGCCACACCAGCGAGTGATGGAGCATCCATTATCTGAGCTCCCATCAGGAGATGATTTCTCACCATCAGGGCATGCTGTATCGATTTGCTCCAACAGGCTTTTTTATTTAATACTATCAGATGTCTGCGGAAATTTCATGACTCTGCCCCACACCTATCTATGGTGCTCGGGTGGAAGACATCACAAAGGTGAAAAGCAAAAGAATGGACTTCTTTTTCCCCACTGTGCCCGTGGGTTGAGCCCACTCATGGCTCCCATTTGCTTTGCCACCCTAAAAATGCAGCCATCCTAACTCAGTGTGATTCAGCTGGGCTGCAACCTGCTCTCCTCGCTCTCCAGTTCTGTGTTTTCTCCCACCCTTCCACCTTCTGTGTGCACCGTGGTTGGAGCCCACTTGCTAAACGTCAACTTGAGGACATGGCTGGGGAGGCTCATGACCCATCTCAGGACCTCAAAGCATTAATTTTGAGAAAGAAAAGGAGACAGTGGTGTTATGACACTGCAGAGCAGCAAGCGGTGTAGGGAATTGCTGGTTTGAAACCTGATTCGAATGCTGCAGTCCACCAGGAGAAATCAGGATGGGATTTCTCTGGGATGCGGCTCCAGATGTGGCTACAGCTGCTGAGGTCTGGGGGCTTCCATAAAACCATTTCCTCCTTCACGGGGCTTTGCTGATCCATCTGAGTGGTGCAGGAGATGCTCCCAGACCTTCTTCCAAAGGCAGTTCAAAAACCAGGCAGCAAAAAGGAAAGAAACAAAGTCTGTAATGATGAATGCTTTCTGCACCCGTCCAATAATGGAAGATGGGTGCTGAGTGATGGCATGAACGAACTCCCCCTGCTGCCATGGGATGCCAGGAGCAGCACTGCCCTGTGTGTGGTGGTTCACAGCTACGGATGACCCATGGGGGAGATGGGTTTGGGCTGAAAACTTGGTGTTCTCTGGAAGCAGCCAGGCAGGAACATGGTTCTAGGTTGGAAAAGACCTTCAAGGTGACCAAATCCAACCATCAGCCCGTCACCAAACCTTGTCCCTCAGTGCTACGTTCACGTGTCTCTTAAATCCTCCAGGGATGGATTCTCCACCACTTCCCAAGGCAGATCATCCCTATGCTGGACTGCTCTTTCCATGATGGAATTCTTCCTGAGATCCAACCCAAACATCACTTGGTGGGATCAGTGGGCATGGCAGGGATGGGTTAGGGTTGGCCTTGGGGATCTTCGAGGTCTTTTCCAACCTTAATGAGTCTATGATTGTAGGAGTAGGCATGTTAGTGATGACTGGGATTGGACTTGGGGATCTTCAGGGTCTTTTCCAACCTTAGCGAGTCTATGGTTCTAATTTGTGGGTCAGGAGACACAGACCGGGCTCCTTTGGGCCCATTGCAAAGCCCACTACTGGCTTTGCATGATCTAGCAGTAGCAATGCTGCCAGCCTCGGTAACAGGCTGTGCCCAAAATATTTGGTTTTTTCCCCCAGTCTGGCTCCAGCACCCCTTGCTGCACAGGGCAGTGGCTGCCCTTTGTCATCAGCCTCCCTTGCCCCAGCCCTGGCTCCTTGCCTACTCATTGCCCCTTAGCATCATCATCTCCCATACCCGTGGCGTTTCCTCCTGGTATTTATAACCATCTCCACTCAGCATCTCTTTTGCTGGCTGGGGACATTTTGCACTTCTCCTCAGCTCCACTCTCAGTTCCCTGTTCTTTGTAGCAGCATTTCCTCGCACCTTCCCTCTGATCCATCCCTTTGGCGTTGCTTAACCCTGAGCAATTCTTACTGCAATCTCCCAAAGAGCTGTGATGCTCTGTGAGCTCATCCATGGAGAACGGGACTATTTGGAGGGATAATTTCTGAGGATGGATGCCACTCCACCACATCTGTTCAGTGCAGGGACTGTCCTGATGTGTCTTTTGTGGTTGTGGTTATCACCACCACGATCCCCAGGAGCAAGAGAGGTGGAGCTGCATGGGCCAAGGTGAACTTGCCTGCAAGAGGGGAAAGCACCTATCTCACTATCTCCTATCTCAGAAAATGACACCAGTGACAAGGCGGGGAATTGGGCAATCACAGCCATCCCTCGCAGGGCTGAGTTCCAAAGGCTCTGCAGCCATCAGGGTTGGGTCAGGACCCATCACGTTTGGGTCAGAACCCATCAGGTTGTGTCAGGTCCCATTCAGGACTGGGTCAGAATCCGTCAGAGTTGGGTCAGAACACATCTGATTGGGTCAGAATCCATCAGAGTTGGCTCAGAACCCATCAGATTGGGTCAGAATCCATCAGAGTTGGGTCAGAACCCATCTGATTGGGTCAGAATTCACCAGGTTGGATCATGACACGTCAGATTTGGGTCAGGACACATCAGGGTCTGGTCAGAACCCATCAGGTTGAGTTAGGACCCATCAGGGTTGCATCAGAACCCACCAGGGTTGGCTTAGAACACATCGGCATTGGGTCAAGAGCCCTGCAGTCCCCCACTGCCCCCATGCTCTTGCTGCTTCCCATTGCAGGATGCATCCTGCTCCGTGCAAAGCAAAGCCTTGCTGAGCCTCCCTGCAGCTCCTGCCCTTGCAGCTACGTGAACTCTGCAATTGTTTGTGCTGACAGTTTTACGAGCGGGAGTGCAGTTCAGCCCAAGGACACGCAAGGGATCAGCCACACAGGGCTCTGGCTTTGCACACTGAGTTGTTCCCTGTGAGGTTTTAGGCAGCGTGTTGAATGATCTTGTTTTCTGATTTGCTGCTGCATATAGTCTTCTTTGCCGACTGAAAATGTGGTGCCATGTCCCCGGTGCAGGTGAATGGACGGACAGACCCCTCAGATTTTGGGGGGGGGGCATGGAGGGTGAAGACTTCAGGACTGCTGTGGGATAGAGCATTCCAATGGGGTGTCTCCACCAGTGGGGCTTGCCATTGCTCTCCTTGGCTCTGTGCTGTGTCTCTGTTCTCCCTCCTGTGCAATAAGCCCAATCCTGGGGCAGGGGAGCTGCGGTTGGCGAGGTCCCTTCACCACCCAGTGTCACATCTCACGCGTTTCAACACCAGTTTTCTCTTTCTTCTTCTAAATTTCGCACTTCTCAGGGGCGGGTTTCCTTTTACTTTCCTTGTGGGTACTCTGCCATGTGTCATCCCAGTTTGAAGTGTTGCTGAGCTGGGCTGATCCCATTTTCACTTTCTTTTTCACTCTCTGCTGTGCCACTTTCCTGACACCTCCCATTTCAAAGAATCACTGAGCTGGGCCGGTCCCATTCTTTTTGCACAGTGGTGGAAGATGGAAGCAGCTTTGGGACACAGCCATGCATGAGTTCCTTCTCTCAATCTTGTTGCAGTGGGGGAATTGTGTGTACACAGCATCTGTTGGCGATGCACTGGCACAGGCTGCCCAGGGAGTGGTGGGATCACCATCCCTGCAGACATTACAGAACCGTGGGGATGTAGTACTGAGGGACAAGGTCAGGGGGCATGGTGGGATGAGTTGGGTTTGGGTTTGGGAATCTTGGAGGTCACGATTCCATGATCCTATGATTCTATGAATGGTGCGTGATGGAAACGGGTTGGCTATTGAACCTGATGGTCTTGGAGGTCTTTTCCAGCTGTAATGACTCTCAGGTTCTATGATTCTGTTCCTTCTGCTGTACTACAGAGCATCTTAGCCACTTCCCGAACCAGTTTCCCAATTAACACAGGGGCTCATCAGCACACGCAGACGCTGTTCCCATTTCACCACCGCAGAGCGCGAATTATTGAGAAATCCCGCAGAAAGACGATGAATAACGGAGTGCTTGTTGGCATGAGATCTCCCTGTGGGGATCTGCTTTGCCAGTGTTACATTCACTGTTATTTTCCGAAGCTGAGCCCAGTGTGTGCTTTCCCTGGTTCAGCTAACAGGAGTCGTGCTGCTTTTAGTAAAGACGTTGCAATGAGGTTATGTCTGCAGGGGTGGTGTTGGGGAGCAGGGTGGTCATGAATGGTGATATCTTACAGCAGCTATTGGTGTGGAAGTGGCCCCTCACCCCCACCACCCCCAGGCTCTGTCTTCCCAAAGAATGCAATGACCCAGGCCATCAGTTTGGAGAAAATAGGACTCTGAGGACAAATCCTTTGCTTGCAGCTGGAGCAGTGTCAGCTGGAGGATGTGCAGCCTCAGACCTGCTCGTTCCCACCCTAAGCAAACGCACTGCGTGCTTTTGTCAGCTGGGGGAGGAAAGGTGAAATGCACCACTGGGCTCCAACAGAGCAGCGCTGTGCAGGAAGCACCTTGCTGGGATGCAGCAGTGCTGGGGGGCACTGGGGGTGGGAATGCACGTGGCAGCACAGGAGCAGCAGCAGCGCTGCTCTCCCTGGCAGCACCGCCAGCAGCACCGCGTGGCGCGCGTTCAGCTCGCTGCGTAAACGTGTCGGGTTGTGCAAACAGAACCTAATCGCTCCCAGGTAATTAATAAAGGCTGTGGGATGGCTGTGTTTGTAAACAGCTCAGCATGCACAGCATCCGCCAGCGCCACCGGCAGACCCTGGGCTGTTTGCTTTGGTGGCCGCGCTTGCAACATGCCTTGCAAAACGCTTTTCTGGGAAGGTGCTCGCTCATCCCCTGCAGATGCAAGGGCCCCCAAAGGGGCAAGAGGCAGCCAAACCCCGCTGCATTTTGCCCCTTTTGCTTTCCTCTCCCCTTGCCCTGATGTATTTGCTGTCCCCGTGCAGGACCACTGCATGCTGCTGCCAGGCAAGGTGGGTTTGTTAATGAAGTCTTATCCTTTGAACTGCTCGCTGCCCTCAGTGCTGCATCAAAGTGCTGCTTCTGTTTCTGTTTTATTCTCAAAGGTTCGTTGTGGGTGAGCAGCGTCTAAATGCAGTAGATTTCCCTCTTTAAACCTGCAGCATTTGGGGTCTCGGGAGGGGTCACCCCAAGGGAATACAGCAGTGCCTGCAGGACACCCGGCAGGAGGTGGTGGGACAGAGCCAGGCTTGGCCGTGCATCCACTCAATTTCTCCCCCAGACCTCAGGATTTGCTCTTTGCAGCTCTGTAGCAGTGCCCCTCTGGTGGTGTGGCTCCAGCACTAAGTAGTTTATGGCTGTCAATAATTCATCCGATGGGCAATATCAGATGCCGTGCCCTGCAGCCAGGCGGGAGCTTCTGCTGCTGCGCTGCTTGTGCTCTCCAGAGGTTCAGGGGGGAGCTTTCGGTGGAAGCTTTAATTTATGATCAAATTTACTCTATTGATCCTCTTGTAGCAATATCTCGTCTCTGGAAAAAGGGGCTGAGGGCCGCGACTGCTTTTTTGCAGAGGAAGCCAAGGAGCCAGTAAGTGAGCAGTCTGGAATTTACTTCTCCTGTGCAAGGCACTTAAGGGCTTATAAACACCGCAATTAAGCCAGCTGCTTCCTGAATTTACTTCAACTGGTGTGTTTGTTAATTGGTTGGAGGTTACCGTACCCGCTCCTTTGCTTCTCATCTTGGAGGAAATAGAACTATACAAAAAAATAAGGCAAAGCCCTTCGCCCCATTTGCTGTGGAGCTTGCAGACACCAAGATGGAAATATCTATTAGGGTGCGCTGAACAACTAGCTTGCAGCCTAATGGGTTTAGCATGCCCGCACACAATGCAGGAGCTTCCTGCTCAGGAAGTCTGGGCACGAAAAACCCAACCCTGCTAAAAACCCAGCCCCATCACTCACTGCAGAGAGAGGGGAGGATGGAGCCAGGTGTAGCGGGGGAGGTCAGGGGTGTAGGGAGGGGATCCCGTGGATTTGCATTTCTTTGTGCAGTTCAGTTGAGGTGGTTGTGGAGCCAGGAAGCAGGTGATGCTTCCAGGTGAGGTGCAGCCCCACCATCAAACCTAGTCACCCGCTGCCACATCCACATCCACACGTCTCTTAAACTCTCCAGGGATGGGGGCTCCACCGGTGCCCTGGGCAGCCCCTGACCACCCACTGCATGAGGAAATTCTTCCTGAGATCCAATCCAGACCTCCCTGGTGCGACTTGAGGCTGGAGAAACTCTACATAGCGGAGTTTGATCCAGGCACGGGGTGTAGATGTGGCACTGAGGGACATGGGTAGTGGGCGTGGTGGGGTGAGCTGGGGTTGGACTTGGGGATCTTCAAGGTCTTTTCCAGACTTAATGAGTCTATGATTGTAGGAGTGGGCATGGTGGTGATGATGGGTTGATGGTGGGACTTGATGATCTTAGTGGTCTTTTCCAACCCAGCACATTCCATGATTTTATGGTCTTTGTAGACCCTTCCAACCCAACCTAAAGCAACCTTACCCAATTCATTCTATGGTTCTTTGATGTTTAAGGTCCCTTCCATCCCAAGCATTCCATGGTTCTATGGTCTTTAATGTCCCTTCAAACCCAACACGTTCCATGGTTCTACGATGCTTCAGAACGCTTCCAACGTAATCCTTCCACCCCACCCCACCCAACTCAACCCAACCCAACTTAACCCAACCCACCCCAACCCAACCCAACAACCCAACCCAACACATTCTATGGTGTTATGATTCTTAAGGACCCTTCCAACCCAGTCCAACCCAATCCAGCCCAATGCAGCATGACTCATTCTATGGTTCTGTGATACTTAAGGTCCCTTCCAACCCAACCACTCTGTGATTCTATGATGCTATGGATTCCATGATGCTAGGAATACCAGGATCCAGGCCCCAGCTCTCCTTCTTCAAGCAGTTGGTACTGTGTTGCTTTCAAGTGAAATAATTGATAATTCTGAACCTCTCACGCACCCTGGGGATGAGTGTGCTTGTGTTTTGCATGCTGCTTTTTGCAGAAATGAAAGGCTATAAGAAATGAAAACCGAGAATAATTAATATGATGACCATGTGCAGTTCTGTGGGTGTTTGCAAAGCATGACAGGATTCTGCTGTGCTGAGCAAGGCAGATTCCGACGGGGCACTTAGCTTTGTGCCACATGATTTATTTTGGCAGGCGGACGAAGCAGACCTGACAGAATGACAAGCACCGCTACAAAGAGCAGCTGCCCGGATCGGTCCCAGAAAGCACTCTGCAGGAACCCATTCCTCAGCATCAAGGTAAATGCCTCCTGCTTTCTGCAACCCCCTTGGTTTTGCTGGCCTGGAAAAGCATATCTTCCTGCAGAAGGCATTAATAGGGTTGTTGCTTATTCCTACGTAAATGTAGGCATCTAGCTGGCTTAAACCCTGCTGCTATTTGCATTTATTCCCTAGCAGTGACTCAGGCCACCCGCCCTGCAATGACCTCCGTGTGGATTCAGCCAGCTCTGTGTTTTGCCGTTGGGTTTTTGGGCCGTCTCATGTTCCAGGGCACACAAGGAGGTGGTTCCTCCGCATCTCCCCCAGGAACTCTGCAGGGCCCAGTGCAGTGCAGCCAGCTGCATGGGCCGTGTCAAACCGCACTGGGGATCTCCAAAAGTCAGCATCTGGGAGTGGTTTTCTCTGTCCTGGAGCACCCATAGGGCTGAGCCTTGGGGAAGCCAGGTGGAAGGTTCCTTCTCAAAGCTAGGAAGAAATGTTGGGGCCATAAGGTACCATTGGTGAAGATTCTGTTGGAGAAGACAATGGATAATGCAGCAACGCTCAGAAGGGAAAAAGGCATAAACACTGAGATAAGAACCATCTGCAAACTGGAAGCAGTAAGCGGCATCAACCGCAGTCTTGCAGGAAGAAAGCAAGTGCTCAGGAGGCGTCCGCTCATATTTCATCTTTTTTTTCTATGAAATTTGGCAGTTTCATGCTGTTTTCTCACTTGCCCGAAGAGGCAGACAACCCAAGCCAAGTAGCAGCTGGACGGCAATTTCTCCATTCAATGGAGCGTGTCATTGAGCTTGTGAGGATCAGCCTTTGAGAAGCTCTTTAAACAAAGAGAAGAGGGTGTTACCTATCCTGACATTATCTATCTCGATGTTATCTTTTAAAGAAAGGGAGAGGACCTGTGCTGAGGCTCTTGGGTGAATAAATGGAGAACAGGATGCGAGACGCTTCCGTTGACTTAGCAGAATTGGTAGTGACTTCGCGAGGTGTAATTTAATTCTAATTTAATTTTAAGCCAGAGCCAGTCATCTAGACCTTCCTTCTTCCAAGTCCTATGGAAATGCAATGTCCTGTTGGACTCGGGGCTGCTGCGTGCCCTCAATTAAAGTTAACTTAATACAACCTGCAGTGCAGCTAGAAGTCAATATCAGAGTATCACCAGGCTGTAGAGAAAAAGACTCCGGTGTTTAAGGTGTAAGATTTCTCTGTCATTTTAGCAAGGAAGATTTGTTTAGGCTTGTGGATTTTTTTACAAATGTGGGTGAATTTAACCCCCCTCCTCCCCTGCAAGTGGCAAAAGGAGCTCAGGGTCGCAGAGGCAGCAGGTCACCAGAAATGCATGGGCTGGAGGCATAGGATTGGTGCCACGCAGTCCTGATCTTCCTCCCCCACCCTCTTTCCAGTCCCTGCAGTTCTATTTTTCACATGCCAGCACGAACATCCTTAAATATAAAACCTCATTGATTTTTCCTGACAAAGGTATTTTAAAGTGGTTCGAAACTTCAGCGATGAAAGCCACCGGGGTGCAAAGTCAGCACAGGTCTACGGGCAGAACCAGCATCCATTTTGCTGAGTGAGACATCTGTGAGGGCAGGTGCTCAGGAGCCTCTTGGGGAGCTGCAGGTTGGACCCGGGCAGCTCTCAAACTGGCGGTATTTGCTGGAATTATACCAGGGTGTGTTTGGAGCCCACCCCAAGAAGGGCTAAAAGTAAGGGATTGGGGATTTATGGGAGGTACCCGTGTTCCTCATAGATACCATACAGCTGGATTTCTGCATGGAAAGATGAGCAGGGAAGCTCTGATTGATCCTTCGTGGTTGCTGGAGCAACCTCACCAAAGCCACAGCCAGACAAGTCCAAGGAGAGCAACCCCTCTTCCAATTCTGTGTTCCATAGTGAATGGCCAAAGGGCTTCTTCTCACCCCCATGGCACAGCTGGCCTTGCCTGTCTCCAAGTGCCCAATCGTACTCAGCACGTGAAGTTTTCCCCAAATCTCGTTTTATTTTTAATTTTATTTTTTGGGGGGGGATTTCAAGAAGTTCTGTCACCCAGTCCAGTTTCTAAATGAATAGATGACTTCCTTAGAGAAGATAACATCAAGACCAGTGCTTGAACGGTTCTTCCAGAAACACGAAACAATTGCACAACGCGATTTGTGCATTTGAAGTGGCTGAGGAGTGCAATTTTTATCAGTACACATGTATG
The DNA here is from genome assembly GCF_002078875.1 of Numida meleagris. NCBI lineage: Eukaryota > Metazoa > Chordata > Aves > Galliformes > Numididae > Numida > Numida meleagris. The sequence continues at coordinate 194,222,949 of NC_034409.1, read as the reverse complement.
GGGACGTGAAAACTAATTGCTGTGAGTCCAGATGGGATGGAGAGGCGTAATTCAAGCCGTCCTCCTGGGGAATGCTCCCTCTGTTGGGAACAGTTATTCCCTCAGTGCGTCAGGATAGATAATGTCAGGTTAGGTAACACTGGAATAGATAACATCAAGATTGATACTATCAGCATAGATAATGTCGGGATAGATAATGTCAGGATAGATAACGTCAGGACTGCTGATGCTTCCATTGAAGTCCATTGTCTCTTCTTGGCTCCAGCACCTTGGCAAAGACCTGACTACGTGGGCTGCCCATCTTCCCATGGTGCACCCGACCCTGGCTCCAGCCCTTGATATCTTCTGCTCTGTGCCTTGCTTGAAAAGCAAACCAGAGCTGTCCTTGCCCCACGCCTCTGTTACCAGTCACTGAGATAAGTGCTGGAGCCTTGCGTCCGGTTCCACACAACAGGTTGCAATTAAACTGGAAAACACAATAGAAGCTTTGTAAGATTCTTTTTTTTTTTTTCAGACCCTTGAAAGGGAAGTTATTGGTGTTCAGTCCCCAGTTCTTCATTTTACTGCCTGTCTAGAGTTGGCTTCATTTCTGTATTCCCTTACGAGTGCAGAGTAGGAGCACCCATACTGTGCCAACACGGTGCAAGGCTTCATAGAGAAGAAACTGCAAAGTTCCTGTGGCGTCCTTCAGAAATAAAAAGAAAAATAATGAGTTTCTCCAAGAGTCCATGATTGCAGAGAAGCACTGCTGAGAATTTTGCTCCCTGTTCCTTCTGTGGAAGGGAAGACAATCTGGTGCCTGATCCATCTGGTGGTTTTCTGTGACTGAGGGATGACACTGGTGGAAAAAGGAAGGGCAACTGATGTTGCCTACCTGGACTTGTGCACGGCCTTTGACATGGTCCTGCACCACATCCTTATCTCTAAATTGGAGAGGTATGGGCTTGAAGAGTGGACTCTTTGGTGGATAAGGAGTTGGTTGGATGGTTCCAGCGGCTGTGAGCGGTTGGCGGTCAGTGGCTCTGGGTCCAGGTGGAGGCGGTGACAAGTGGTGTCCCCTGGGGGTCTGTCTTGGGAATGGTGCTCTTCAACACCTTTATCAGTGACATAGACGGTGGGATTGAGTGCACCCTCAGCAGTTTGCTGATGATATCGAGCTGAGTGGTGAATTGACACAATGGAAGGAAGAGATGGCATCCAGAGGGACCTGGACACACTCAGAAAGTGGGCACATGAGAACCCATTGAGGTTCAACAAAGCCAAGTGCAGGTGTTGGGTAGGGATTTGTGTACAGACCAGGAGAAGAACTTCAGAGCAGCCCTGAGGAGGACAAGGGGGTTCTGGTGGAGAGAAGGGGGACAGGAGCCAGCAGTGCGTGCTCACAGCCTGGAAGGCAGCAGTCCCCTGGGCTGCACCAACAGAGGGGGATCAGCAGGCAGGGAGGGGACTGTCCCCCTCTGTCTGCCCTCGTGAGGCCTCGTCTGGAACACAGGAGGGATGTGGGAGTGGGTCCAGAGTAAGGCACAAGGATTCTCAGAGGATGGAGCAGCTCTCTATGGAGACAGGCTGAGAGAGCTGGGGGTGTTCAGCCTGGAGAAGGGAAGGCTGCAGGGAGACCTCACTGCGACCTTCCAGTACCTAAAGGGAGCTGGTAAACAGGAGAGGGAACCAATTTTATACTCAGTCTGATAGTGAAAGGACAAGGAGGAAGGGCTTTAAACTAAAAGAGGAGAGGTTTAGCTTAGATGATAGGAGGAAATTCTTTACTCAGAGGGTGATGAGGCACTGGCACTGCTGCCCAGAGAGACTGTGGATGTCCCATCCCTGGAGGCAGTCAAGGCCATGGATGGGCCATGCACAGCCTGATCTTGTGGGGGGCAACCAGCCCATGGCAGCGGGGTTGGAAGTGGATGATCTTTAAGGTCTCCCCCAGCCTGACCCATTTTACTATCCTATATGATTCCATGACGCACACCCTGGTTCTGGAGGACTGAAGATGTTGGGTTGGGTCGTGTTGCCTGCAAGAGAAGGCAGAAATCCTAGAATGGGTTAGACTGGAAGGGATCATAAAGATCATTCAGTTCCAACTCATCATCTAGTTCCAACCCGCTGGAAGAGGTGTTCCCCTTTGCTCTGGGCAGATGTCCTAGGTACAATCTGACCCTCAACGCAGACCCAGTGCTGGGCATGGTGGTGGCCCAGCTCTGTGCACAGGTTCCTGATGGGGTCCCCATCTTGCTCTGCCTCTCCCTGCGCTTCCAGGAGGGTGTTTGCCTTCAGGTCCTGCCTCCTCCAAGGTGTTTCCTGCAGAGGAGGCATCTGGGAGGCATCAAATATTTATAAAAATTGCATTAAAAAGCCTCTCCCTTCCTTCCTCCTCAGCCTACGCAAGCGCTCGTTTGGAGTTTCCGAGTCGTTAGCACACTGCCAATTTGGAAGGGAGGGGATGTGAGCGTAGCTTGGCCCATAATGGGGAGGAGATGACAAACATCTGCCTTTGGGGTTGCTTCTGGGAGGTCTGTCCAGCTGTCAGGCACCAGGGGCTCATGCCTGCAGACCCACCTCGTGTCCCACTGGTCTTCTTCTCCCCATCTGATGGGCTGACAGTTGGACTTGATGATGTCAGTAATCTTCTCCAACCTTAATGACTCTATGATTCTATGAGGGGGCATGGTGGGGATGGGTTGGGCTTGGATGATGATCTCAGAGGTCTTTTCCAACCTTAGTGACTCTTTGATTCCGTGAACCCAGTTCTGTGAGTCTGGTGATTCTGTGAGTCTAACCATGCTGTGGATGGGGGAGATGCTCAGTGCAGGAGGAACTGTGGTTCCATGGGCTGACGGGGCCACATCTGAGGATGGCTTCAGGCAGCAGGAGGGCTGCCTCTCAGCCAAAATTCATATAAATTAAAATAGTGGGTCTTCCCGAGCTCCAGAAAGAATAGATCTAGAGAATTCAAACTTCATTGCCATGTTGCCCATCCGACCCAGGCCAGTTTATCCCGCTGGTTCCAAGACCAGGCATGGAGGGACCCAAGCTTCAAAAATGTCCTAAAATAACAAAATCATAGAATCGCCAGAAGGATGAGACAGAGGCCCTGTTTCACATCCTGTCTCCCTGCCCTAGCTGAGACAACTGTATCATCTGCATCTTCACATGTCCAGCCCTGATGGTCTTCTGCCCCAAAGGGAAGAAGAAGACCAGTGGGATCTCGTTGGAGGTCCCATTGGAGCCCCATGGCAGACATCGTGCTGGGGCACAATTGCAATGGTGCAAACTGGGAATCGGACACCGGCAATTACCCGGTCTCTGTTTATTTGTTCACTAAAATATTCCCCAGCCCGTTGATGCCTTGTGGTTGGGGCAATGACTCCCAGAGGAGTGCGAGAAGGAGACGTGGTCTTGCAGAGCTTTATTTGCAAGGCCTCCCACTTGGCTACCTAAGAAAAGCAAATCGCCACTGTGGAGGAATGGGAAGTGCAGAAGTTCTTCCAGATCCTGCAAACAGCTGAGCTTTTCTAGTGGTGTTTTCCCCAGAATTTGTTGGCTTTAAAATCACTGCAGAAGTTGGAGAAAACTGGGGCAAACTTCCTGTTTGCTTTGCTCCTTCCTTCTCAACCTTCGACCGCTAACAGTCGTTTTATAAAAGTCACGTGCAGAAGAAAAGAGGTCAAAATGTTTAATGAAAGACCAAAGCAGTCCTTCTGCTACCGGTATCTCGACCTCAGGAAGCTGCACTGTGCTGAGATTCCCTCCCTTTGCTTCGCCCCTATGGCTCCTGCAGGGAGATCCTGCAGATCTCCCATGGCTCCTGCTCCCTCCGTGGGATCCTTCCTCCAGTTCTGGGTTTTATTCTCCCAGGAATGTTCTCCCATTCCTCTCCATCACTGAGAAGTCCCAAGGAGATGTTTTCATCCCAAGAGTCCCAGCAGATCAGGGACCTCCGTGGCTCACGCCCTCTGGATTGCATTGTGCTGCCTACGTAGCATTGCCTGGGGACAGCTGCCACTTTCTCCCCAGAGTAGGAAGCTGAGGACTGGGGACTATTCCCATTTTGGGTGAAATCCCCTGGTTTTGGCAGAAACACTTGTTTTTTTGAAACCCCTTGTTTTTTGGTGAACCCCCGTTATTTTTGGTGAAACGTCCTTATTTTGGTTGAAACCCCCTTGTTTGGGTTGAAATCCCCTTTCGTTTTGGTGAAACCCTCTTGTTCTTGTTGAAACACCCCTTGTTTGGGTTGAAATCCTCTATTTTTTTTTGTCTGAAATCCCCATGTTTTTGTGAAACCCCCTTGTTTTTGTTGAACTCCTCTTTCTTTTTTTTTTTTTGTGGAAACACCCTGTCTAATTGTTGACCCCCCCCCCCCTTTTTTTTAAAACCCACCTTGCTTTGGGTTAAACCCTCTTGTTTGGGTTGAAATCCCTTTGTTTTGGTCGAAACCCCCTTGTTTTTGGTGAAACCCCCACTGGTTTTTTTTTTGAAACCTGCCTTGCTTTGGATGAAACCCCCTCATTTGGGTTGAAACCCCCTTGTTTTTGTTAAACCCCCTTGTTTTTGGTTAAACTCCCTTGTTTTAGGTGAACTCCCCCTTGTTCTGGGTGCTCAGGGCACTTAGCAGGATGACTGCTGGCTGTTTTTGCCCCCAGCTTTCTTCCATTGCAAGCACAGACCTCACCACTGGGACCCAGCCAAACCCCAGCTTGCAGCAGTGAGCCCTTCTGGAGGAGACAGGAATGCGTGGTGTCAAACCCCTGGCAATGAGGGCCAGGAATCACAACCTGAGATCCGAGAGATGGGAAAGGATGGGGAAGGGTGAGAGGTTAGTAAACACCTGGATATCCCTGCAGGACAAGAACCAGGATAGCAGAGACTCCTGTCTCTGCAGCAGATCCAGCATCCACCAGCCTGCTCCTCTTTTCCAGGCAGATCACAGCTGTGCTGTAAGCTGGTTGTTGACACCAAGCAGCCCCAGAGCCAGAAGGTCTGGGATCTATGCTCAGAGCTGTCACCCAGCCACCTCGAGTCCTGTGCAGACGTCTCTCTTTGCTGTGCATTATTCTGCCCATCTTATCTAGCTGGCATCCTGCTTTGCAGGATGACGACACGTGGCTGAAGGCAGTGGTACCCACACCCTGGTGCTCCCTGGGGCATTGCGGTGGTTTGAGTTGGTTGGCTTGTGTGAACTCATTTGGAGACCACGTGGTGAGCCATGTGGCAGCAGGGAAAGAGACTGGCCATCACCCCCCTCCCTTTACTGAGTACTTTGCAGAGGTGTGGGTGAAGGGAGTCTCCCCGTCCCTCCTAGGATGGTTCCTTTGGTGATGGAGAAATGCTTCTGTGTGAGGAGCAGCAGGGTGGATGCTGCCCTCAGGCACAAGTTCATTGGGGCATCTGTGCACGCATCACAAATGCATCCCAAACTTGGGAGCAAACGGGCTCAGGGTTTTGTTCTGGGATGCTGGCAGTCTTCCACAAGTTTTCCTCCTGGAGCTGAGGAAGAGCCATCCCATTTTCCAGCAGAAGATAACATCCTTTGCATCCAAATCTTAGCAAGAGCTAAAAAAAAAAAAAAAAAAAAAGACAACAGACAGGGGAAACTGGAGATCTGTATTCCCCTCCCTGACCTCCTCCTGACTTTCTCTAGAGGAACTGCTGGTTGCCTTGTTTGGAAGGGCTCATTCCCATCCCAGACCTCCTGCCAGCACCGGGGTAGCTGCCGAGGTCGGGCTGGCTGGATGTGGAAGGGTTGCACAACTTCCACTTCTGCTGCAGACCTCAGGTCAAGGCCAACACAAGTGAGCAGCAGCCCAAGTGAAAGGATTTGCTGATGCAAAGCCATTTATCTGCTGAAGAAATTGCACTGTCCTTACAAGCACTAACCCTGTGGTCATTTTGGGCAGAGAACTATTTAATGGCGGTGACTTAAGTTCAGAAGACCACACTGCTGGCAGGAGCAGAGCTAATATTTCATGGAGCCATTAGGGCTGGAGAAGACCTCTTAGATCCCCAAGCCCAACCCCAACCACCCCCCCCATGCCCACTGTCCCTCAGTGCCACATCCCCATGGTTCCTGAACACCTCCAGGGACCGTGACCCCACCACTTCCCCGGGCAGCCTGTGCCAATGCTCAACCACTCTCTGGGGAAGAAATTTCTCCTAATATCCAACCTGAACCAGCCCATGGTGGAACTCAAGGCCATCACCTCTCGTCCTGTCGCTGTTACCCGGGAGAAGAGGCTGACTCCTACCTTGTCACAACCTCCTGTCAAGAGGACAGTGACGTCTCCCCTGAGCCTCCTCTTCTCCAAATGAAACCATCCCAGTTCCCTCAGCTGCTCCCTATAAGAGTCATCTGGGTCAAGCAGTCATAGAAGGAGACGAGGTTGGTCAAGCAGGACCTGCCTTTCATGAGCCCATGTTGACTAGTTTGTGTCCCATAGCCGTGCCTTAGTGTAGGAGTTGCTCGAATGCTTTTGTTGCAGTGTTGTAGCTCGCAGTAGCGGTGCCTGATGTTCTCTTTTTGTGTCGGCAGTTCTTCGTGTTCTGCCACGGGCTGCTGCAGCTCTCCCAGCTCCTGGTCTCCAGCTACCTGAAGAGCTCCATCTCAACCATCGAGAAACGCTACGGCCTCTCCAGCAAGACGTCGGGGCTGCTCGCGTCCTTCAATGAGGTGAGCCCTGCTCTCTTCTCTCATCCACGCTCCTCCCACGCTCCTGGCCCGGCGTTTCTGAGGCCCCTTGCTTTGTGTCCTGCTGCAGGTGGGGAACACGCTGCTGATCGTCTTCATAAGCTACTTTGGGAGCCGCGTGCACCGGCCCCGCTTCATCGGCTGCGGTGCCATCCTCGTCTCCTTGGCTGGGTTCCTCATGTCCCTCCCTCACTTCATCACAGGACCCTATGAGTACGACCAGTCTGTTGCCAGTAGGTACTCTAGGAACTTATTTTATGCCTTCTGGGACAGAGGAAGGAAACGATCTTCCCTCGAGGTGTCAGCAGCTGCAGGCTGCTCGAGGTTTGACCTCAGGAATTTCAATGAGTGAATGAAGCCATCCCAGTGCCCAAAGGCAATGGCTGCCCATGGGGAGGCAGAGCCAGGAGATGGCTTGCAGACTGGAGCCAGAGGGAAAGGCACAAGAACCGGCACAACGCCTGGTTCCCCTTGTCCCCTGCAGCTCCAGGCTGCAGCCAGGCAGCAGGAAGGTCTTCTCCAGACATCAGGGCTCTCATCTTTCATGAGCTGCACCAAGCTGACCTCACTCGCATCCCAGAAACAACTCTTCCATCAGTTGCACCGAGATGACCTCACTCACATCAGCCGTTCCCTTACTTTCATTTTCATAACTGAGATAAGGCACGGTGTACACTGACCCCTGAATCTTTTTATGGGAAGGAAATTGGAGAGGTTGTGGGAAGGAGCGAGGATGGCGGAGGGGGTGAAATGTCGTTGTGTGCAGTGGGTGAGCAGCAGCTTCACGCCCATCTCCTGCTCATGGTGCTTCTCCCTTCCTGCCCATGTGCAGCTGGGCCAGCTCAGAGGGACTCTTTGAACTTCCAAAAACCAACCTCTTGTGAGAAACAGGCAGACGTATTGCTCATGGAGAGCAGGGTCAGGGTGGAATGGGGAATTTCTTCCTGAAACAAAGTGAAGAGATGAGAAGAAAAGAAAGAAGGGAGAAAAATTCTCTCTTGTGACACCACCCCACATTCCCAGAGATGTGGAGGATGCCCCATCCCTGGAGACACCCAAGGTCAGGGGATGGGGCTGTGAGCACTGATGGAGCTGTGGGTGTCCTTGTCCATTGCAGGGGAGTGGGACTAGGTGGCCTTCATGGGTCCCTTCCAACTCAAATGATTCTATGATTCTATGAAGTCCTGCCACGAAGCTCCAGCAAATCCTGTAGGAGCCTCCAATGAATGCCTTTTCTCTGTCTCGTCAGAGAGAGCAGCTGTTTTTTTCAGCTATGGGCACCAAAGGAAGATGGAATAGGTGAATAATTCACAGCTGCACACAGGGGTCAGGTGCTAATAGTGGTTGGGAAACAATTAACCACGTGTTCCAGAGTAGCTGGTGTGGGTGGCCCTGTGTTGAGCACTCGGATTTGCAGGTGATTTGGGGTATAACCATGAAGATCCCGTTATAAACACCTCCCCTACAGTATTTTATTTCTGGTTTTCCCGTCCTCTGCAGGGGGGTTGGAAGTTGATGATCGTTAAGGTCCCTTCCAACCCAAATCACTCTTGCTGCTCTCTTCCTTTCTCCTGACCAACCCTCAGACCCTCTCTTGTCCCCACAGGTGTGTTCAGCAACACCACTGACCTGTGCCAACCCGAGGGGACGGGCTCCTTGGGGAATATCAGCGACTCCATCTGTGCCCCCCATGCTGCCAGGGAGAACCACGAGGTCCTCCTCGTCATGTTCATCGCCCAGATGCTGCTGGGCATTGGTGGTGTCCCCATCCAACCCTTCGGAATCTCCTACATCGATGACTTTGCCAGCGAGAGGAACTCCCCCCTCTATTTGGGTAAGGCTGGGGCTGTGGTGGAAAGAGGGGAAACCAGAATTAACCCTCTGTAGCAAGAGCAGACAGACCAGATGTGCTAGAAAATGTGATTTAGGGGAGAGGTTGGGATATTTTTTTAGGTATGGGGTAAATGATAGGAAGATAAAACAGCAGGATCAACCATCAGGAGGGTGGGCAAGCATCCTTCAGTGCAGTGAGTGCTGGAGGACAGCAGGGGCAGATGCATGAGAGGGATGTCCCATGGTGGTGGGACAGATGAGATGGTCCGTGCAGGTCCTTCAAGCCCTTTGACATCTATTATCTGCATTTTGAGCTGGATGGGGCTGCAATGATGGCTCAAAAGCAGGTCACTGCCATCTGGAAGTACCATACCAAATGGATAACACATCTCTGGAGACAGCCAAGGTCAGGCTGGACGGGACTCTGAGCACTGATGGAGCTGTGGGTGTCCCTGTGCATTGCAGGGAGTGGGACCAGATGGCCTTTAAGGATCCCTTCCAACTCAAACAATTCTGCGGTTCTAAAGTTTGCTCCGGACCTTTGGAGCTTGTTTAAAAGAATGGGAGTGGAACCTTCAGTGTGTTTATTGTTTTCATCAGCAATTCACCTAGAAGGGTTTGCTGATAACTGTTATCACCTTCACCCTGTAAAGGAGAGGCAGTAAACTGTGGCACTGAAGATTAATGCAGATGGCACGATGATGTCAAAAGTCCCTCGAACAGCTTTGTTTTCCCTAGATTTCTGATGTCAAAGGGCACATCTTGCTCCCCGGGGGCATTTCATCTTGCCTAGGAGGCTGGAGAAAAGTAGCAGGACAAATCTGAGTTTTGCAAAACCTTTCCTGCAAAAGGAGCCTGGAAAGCATGGGGTTGTTATCCCCCAGAGATAGGATAGATCTCAATAGGGGAGAGCTGAGAAAGCTGCTGGGAAACAGCCCACAGTGGGGGCACCTCCTGTCCCCACGGTCCCTTTGCACAGGGCTGAGCCCCCTTCTGCTTTCTTCCCTGCAGGCATCCTGTTCTCCTTGACCGTCGTTGGGCCGGGGGTGGGCTTCATGCTGGGCTCTGGCATGCTGCGCTTCTACGTTGACATTGACAAAGTGGCTGGAGGTGAGTGAGGGCAGCCCCGCTCGGCCGGCTGTTCCCCATCGCGCTGTGTTGCTGAGGAGTGAGCCAAGATGGGGCCCTGGGCAACCTGATTGGGTGGGTGGCAGTCCTGCCCACAGCACGGAGTTGGAACTGGATGGTCTTTAGTGTCCCCTCCAACCCAAACCATTCTGTGATTTGGTAGCAGGGCATGAGCCAGGTTAGATGTTGCGCTATGGGACGTGGTTTAGTGGGGAAATGTTAACGGCAGGTGGACGGTTGGGCTAGATGATCTTGGAGGTCTTCTCCAACCTTGGTGATTCTATGCTTCTGTAGAATCATGGAATATCCCAAGTTGGGAAAGACCCACAAAGACCAGCGAGCTCAGATCCTGATCCTACATCACCCAAACCCAAACCCTATGGCTGAGAGCGGTGTCCCAGCACTCCCTGAGCTCCAGCAGCTCGGGGCTGTGCCCACTGCCCTGGGGAGCTGTGCCATGCCCACCACCCTCTGGGGCACAGCCTTTCCCTAACACTCAGCCTGACCCTTCCAGGCACTGGTGATCACCCAGCCCTCCAATTTGTTGAGATCTCTCTGCAAGGCCTCTCCACCCTGGAGGGAGTCAACACCTTCTCCTGATTTATTATCATCAGCTGCAGACTCACTTAGTATACCTTCAGGCAATTTCTGCTCAGACCCCAGAACATACGGCCCCCAGGGTGAGAGCCTCCTCTACAGAGCGCACCGTTATCTTGGCTGCCTGGGACCACTCCGCACCACCCCTTTGGTGCATTGTGAGACTTGGACTAAAAGTTCTTCCATCTGTTTGTGTTGCAGATGAGGTCCAGCTGACCAACAAAGACCCACGGTGGGTCGGCGCCTGGTGGCTCGGCTTCCTGGTGGCAGCCAGCCTCGTGGCCGTGTCCGCAGTGCCTTATTTCTTCTTCCCACGGGAAATGCCAAAAGAGGTAGGAGAGGGGCTGCCGGTGGTCCCTGTGGCATTGCACCCAAACGTGCCATTCCTCAAGGAAGGACGTGGTGCACGGGCACAGTGGGGGGTGGGTCAACGATTGGACTTACTGATCTTAGAGGTCTTTTCCAATCTTCGTGATTTTGTGCGCAGGAATGGTGGGGATGGGTTGGGGTAGGACTTGATTTTGGAGGTCTCTTCCAACCTTTATGATTCTGTGGTTCTGTGAGTGGACGTGGTGGGGATGGGTTGATGGTTGGATTCGATGATCTTAGTGGTCTTTTCCAACGTTAATAATCCCATGATTCCATGTGAGCTGTGGTTTGGTCTCATCTCCAGCATTGGATGTTCTCACTTAGGCACTGTGCTAAGCACAGCCCAGCTGAGTGAAATCGAGCCATGTGTAGGCAGCTCAATGGATGTGATGATTTCATGGTGGGACACCAAAGCAGCACCTCTATGCAGGAACATACAGCGCCAGGCAAGCCCAGTGTGATGGAGGTTCTACTTTCTCACCCTCCTGGCCCAGCTGCACTCCCCATCATGGGGAGGCAATGGTCCTCCTCCTTCTGCCTTGTCCATCTTGGGAGCTGCTGGCAGCTGTTGCACTGCTGGCCCATGTTTCCCATATCTGATGAGGAAGTCAGTCCTGTTTCATAGGAAATATGAACAACGCGTCCCCAGCCTTCTTTAGAAGTCCCTGGGTGTGTTTGAAATACTGAGGCTGGTGGGTAGTTTGTCTCACTTCCGTCACAAACCCCATTTTTCAGCACTCACTTGTGCACGGGGTTGCAGCACCCTGCTTGCCACCAGGGTCTCAATCTCTCTGGGGCCTTGGTGAGTGCATCCACGCTCATGCAAGCACACGGAATAGCTGGTGAGCTTCCCAAGAGCTGCACCGGGCTGTGGGTCCTGGTTTTCTGGCAAACAGAGCATTGCAGAGAACAATGGAAAGCACATTGTTCTTTTAGAGAAGGCATGACATGGGAAGGCTGGGAATGCTTTTGGCTGCTGGAGTCCCATGGAGGAGCTTGGTTGGTGAAATCGCATTCTTCTCATTGTCACGGTCATGCTGCAGCCTGTCTGGATGCCTCTCGTGTAGATTTCATCTTGGAACGTGAATACTTGTCTAAACAAGCACGTGCACCCTGTTCTTTGTTTCGCTGGAAATTCCACATCAGCGAGTGATTCTTAAAAAGGTTTGGGCTCCACCTGCCTTGTAAAGCATCACCAGTTGGACCAGTTGAGCTTTTTGAGGATGTCGTGTTCTAGCCCAGTTAGGTTCCCAAAAATGCTGCAGCCCCGTGGGGCAATGGGGAGGAGCCAACCCAGTGTGCTGCTGGATGAGGGCATTGCTTTCCCTTTTGGGAAACCAGTGCCCACTTGAGGGTGTAAATACGATCACTGTTCTGTCAGGCTCCTTTCCTCTCCAGTGAGCTGAAGGCAGCGGCATTCCTCAGGCCGCCCAATTAGTGCGCCCATCACCGAGCTCGTTAGTGAAACGCTTCCCCTCCGAAAAGAGCATCAGCTGGGAATGTATGGCAAAACGCTACAGGAAGGATGGGCAGAGTGGGGGAGAAATGCAACACAGGAAGGAAGCGTGTGCCTCCAGGCACTGCTCGGTTCTGTAAAGCTCTGACTTCGTTCCCACCAATGGGATCACCCAACGGGGGCTGTCCCATGGCTCCATCCTGATTCTCTCCTCTGATTCTCCTTCCGCCTTCATTTTGCTTTCTCCCAGCTCTCCCTGTGCACCTCATCTGAGCTCCTGGTGGTCCCTGTAGACCATGGCACACCCTCCCCAATGGACATCATCTGCAAACCCCCAGTGTCTCTGTTTCATTGGCCAAGAGAGATGGGGGTTTTTCATTCTACAGCCACATTTCATCTTTGCAGCTTCTTCCTTTGGAGTTCCTGGAAGGACTTCTGCACTTTGTGTTAACACTAATGAGAGTTCACTCCCTTGATCTTTTTTTCATGAATCCATCGGTCCACCAGAGCTTTTTTAGTCCTCTGCTTTGAAACTCATCAGTGCATTTCTAGCATCCTGAATAATGCTACTGGAGGGACAACCACAGAAAAGACGCAAAGTTATCATCATCTCAGGTCAAAGATGAGAAGAAAAGGTCTTTCTTGGACATACTGCTTCCAGTCAAGACCAGTTTTATCCCAGTCATTCCAGTTTGCGCTGAGCCGTTTCTCAGGACCTTAAGCTCCCAAGTAGACAGTTTGGTCAGTGCTGTACCAGATATCCCAGGTCTGAAAGGCGAAAAGGTGCTCTCTCACCACCTGAAACAAAAGCAGAAGTGCTGACCTTGTTCAGCACTGCAGGTGTGGAGAACCTCTCCATCCCAAGGAGCCCTCTTTCCCAACTATCCCGACTTCTGCTGGTTCTCCCTGCAGCTCACTGCAGCATGGCCAGCACTTGCCCACCTCTCCTGGAAACACCACCCTTGGTGCTTCCTCGTGTCGTCAAGCTTTCTCCTTCCATGACTGCACCATGTGAAGATGGACCTGGAGTATCTGTTGTTCTCATGAACAACGGCTGAAATTATGAAATACTGGATTCCCATTATTTATTTAAACACTGGCACTGCTGAAGAAGAACAGTGCTGCGATCCATCCTTTGTCAGCCCCCAGCCCAGCATAGCCCACCCATTTGAGGGACACGTGTGTGCAAACCAGAAGAGATGACTGGGACCAAGTCTCCTTTATGTTGGGTCCTTCTTCATCCCGCTGCCTCACTTGTGGTGCTTCAGCTTGGAGAATTGCAACAAGAGAGCTGTAAGGAAGCACAAAAATTGAAGGAACCATGCCACCGCAGATAGGATGGAGAGAACAGGAGTGGCCAGCGGATTAATTCCTTTGCAGTGAATTCTGGGGGCATTTCATGGCAGGGCTGGAGGGATGTGAAGCGTAGGAGCTCTCAGGGCACGCAGCAGTGCAATGGGTCTGTGTTGGCCGCCAAAGAGCATCTGCTGGGATTTCTGCTTTGTCCCTGGGTGAGATGCATCCCCTGTTGCCTGTCTCTTCATGTTTCACTTGTAATTGCCCCCTGGATTGCTTGAGGAGATGCTTGAGGACAAAGGGGAACACCAAAGTAGGAGACCTATGTGGCAGAGCAGAGGATTGGGATGTCACCTTCCTTCTCCCATGGATAAACCCATCCATCTCAGCAGTGCCTCACACCATGGGGCAGGAACTGGCAAACCTAGGACAACATCCTGCAGACAGATCAATGCATCAATCAACAGGGAACTTCTCAGCTCCAGTGCTGTGGGACGGCAGTGACTCGTCCTTCTGTGTCCCGGGGACCTCGTGCAACGGAGAGGAAGTGAAAAATAACTTCTCCCATTTCTGTCCTGGGATAAATTGTCCACATTTATCCGAATCTTCTCACGTTGATCCAGCAGTGACATGGTGTGCTTCCAGGGCACAGAAAAAGGAAAATAACCCACAGGGAACTTTTAAAGGTCCTCTCCTTTTGTGTTGTCAGATGGTGGCCAAAGTTTAAAGAGCTGGGGCAGGGGAATCCAAGCATTTGCTGGGAATCTTTCTCCCCCGAGCCCCCAGGAGTTCCCCATTGGAACCTCAAAGCATCAGCCTGGAAATAGAGGACATGATTTGGGGAGCTCTCGGAGGCCAGTCCCCGGAATGCAACGGTGCAGAAGTGGCTGCATTACGGGAATGGATTGGTCTCGGTGGTTGGATTTTCCCAGTGGAATGTTAAATACAGAGGCAGCTAAAAATAATCAGGTGGCTCCACCTGAGCAAGGCTGCGGGTTGGATATTTCAACACTCGAGGAAATGGGGCCCGGGGGGACCCATGTCTGCTGGAAGAGGCACAAAGGAGCATTTGTAGGGAGCACGACCTTGTCAGGAGGGAAATGGGTCCTTTTTCAGGCGATGAGGTTTCACATTTGGTTTGTGCAGCACCGAAATAGGTTCGCTGACCTCGCTTTGCACTGAGCCTGGAGCGGCAGGTTCAGCGCAGCCGGAGGGGAACTCTGCCTGAAACCCCAGATTAAGTGCAGAAAATCTGCAAAGCAGGTCATTTATCCCCTCTTCCAGTGGTATACCTGCATGAAACCGGGCTGCAATAGCCACCTCCATCTGCCTGTCCTTCAAAGCAGGTCCTGCTCCTCCCCTGGCTCCCAGCCCTGCTCCGTTGTGTGTGATTTATTCATTTCTGCATGTCTGTGCATGGGAATAGGACAAGAGGTGATGGGCTTGTGTTGCGCTGGGGGGGGCTGGGTTGGGTATTAGGGAAAATTTCTTCTGCAAAAGAGTGGTCGGGCACTGGCACAAGCTGCCCAGGGAGTTGGGGGGTCACTGTCCCTGGGAGTGTTCCAGAGCCATGGGGATGTGGCAATGAGGGATATGGTCAGTGGGCATGGTGGGACAGGTTGGGGTTGGGCTTGGGAATCTTGGAGGCCTTTTCCGGCCTCAATGAGTCCATGAATCTGTGGTTTTGCTGGTGCTCCCTCGGGGAACCCAACCAAGAGCCCCTCAAAAGCCAACTGCCTCCTTCACCATCCCAAGAAGCCTGACAGCGTTAGGCAAAACCCCGCTGCAAAAACAAAGGACGCAACGGGAGCCCCATCCATCGAGCCCTCTAAGGAACAATCCGAAAAAAAAAAAAACAAACCAAAAACCAGAGCATGGGGCCATTCTGCACAACATTTCCCACACTCATTTGTTTTCATTTGGCAAGAGACCGCAGCAGACGGCCGGGAAGCGCCGAGCCACCAACCTGTGTTGTTTCACCCAGCGATGCTGACGTGCCAACGCATGATGCAACGCCGAAATCCCCACAGCGGGCAGGACCCGCTCCCTCTCCAGTCGCTTTCCCAGTGTGCCTGCTTCACCCCCCCAGGAATGCATTTCCTGCTGCTTTCAGGCAGCAGGAATATATCTTGGGTCCGAGCCAATGCACGGAGAGCAGCTTGTGTTCTCCTCCTCCAGGGCTTTGCTCCTTGTACAGAGATGCGCATAGAGCCGTTTGCACGAAGACTAAGGGGGTTGCTGAGGTCTGGGGATGTGGGCTTGGCCATGGATGTGCAGACAGAGCCCTGCATGCTGTTCCCACTCTGGAACAACAGCAGCTGTCAGCTGGGAAAGCTGCAGTGAGCAACAGCTTGAATTCATATTTGGAAAACGCTGCGGGTTTTGCTCCTGCCTGTCTGGTCCTGATGGAAAAGTGAGAGGAACTGGATGTTTATCAGTGCATTTCAAAAAGTTGCATCAAGTTGTATCGGTCTCTAAGCTCTACCAACGGCACCCAGAGAAGGAGCTGCACAAATCCCACCGCTGCTGTGCAGAGGCTCTTCAGAAGAGATGGTGACATTCGCAGCACGGGACGTCTTGACCTTTCCAGTGCTTAATGCCGTGCTTTCAGAGAAAAGAGCTCATTCCAGCCAACAAGCCATCCAGTTCTTTTAGGGAATGCAGAACATCTAATTTCTGTCGAATGAACTCATTTGTCTGACTCACGTTAGCTGATGTGGGATGTCAGACGCGGCTCCCAGGGGTGCTGGCTGAAAATACGCTGTGGTTTTCTGTCAAATTACACTCCCCCTGAGCTCTCTCTCCACGCTGTTACGCTTCTGTAGTAGCGCTTCTCGCCTAATTCATGCCCTCGTCCCACGAGTCCCTGATAAAAACCTGCAGGACGGGGGATTGGATGTGCATCCAAAAAACCCTCCCTCCCTTGGCCTCCCTTTTGCTGGTGTAGGATCAACGTGCAGAGAGGTTGGGTGCTGCCCTTGGAAGGCTCCTAAGGATGTCAGGATGGAGCTGGGGTGATCCAAGGACCCCATTCTGCACCTCTCCTCTTTCTCTCTGCTTTGGAGTGGTGGCAACGGGACAGGCAGAGTGTGGATCCCATTCCTACAATGCTGTAGCCACCAAATGACACTAAATTAGGGCTGTAAGCACCGAGACCCAAAGCCACCTGCCCTCCAGCTGTGTTGATCCCCAGAATGGAGGTCCCTTCCACACTGCTGTTCTTCAGGGGGAAAACCTATAAAGGCACCAGAAGAGAGCAGAGTTGCTAGAATTCAGCTGGGATTCCCATCATCCAGAGCAGTGGAAAGAGACTGACAGAAGTGAGGGGTCCACAGCTGCCCAGCACAGACCAGAGCCCTTGGCACGTCCCCAGTGTTGCCTCTGCATCTCTGTCTCCATCTCCACTTAGGAGAAATTCTCATCCTCCATCCCAAACGAGAGCTCTCTTCACCTCATTTAGGTAGATCTTCCCCAGCAGTCCAGGAACATCATTTCTTGGGTTTGTGTGCCCACGGATATTTATGAAATATGATTCAGCCCTGTGGGGAAAAGGGGGAAAATTGGCTCTTAGCCCCGTAATGCAGACGTAACGTGTGGATGCTCTCATCCTGATGGCAGGATTTGCTGGCAGAGCGCAGAGCATCGCAAGCTCTGTCTGTGAGGAGCGTGGGCTGCTGTCTGTCTCTCCCAGGCCGTGATTCCAGAGGGAAATTTTCCTGTCTTCTTTCAGCACAGCTGCGGGAGGGGCGAGTCGGGTGGGAATTTTGGCGGTGACAAACCCTCGTCTGTCCACAGGTGACAAGCAGGAAGGAGATCAGCAGCAAGAAGAGCAAGGACATGCTCCGCCAGCTCAGGTCGAGGTCTGACCACGTGCAAAACCTCTCGCTACTCCAGTTCATCAAACGTAAGTCTGTGCATCCTCCTGCTTGGCGGGGATTTTGTTTGAGGTTTCTATCAGTGGTCTGAGTGAGGGAGTTGAGTGCATGGGAAAGGAGACGTGTGTTGGACCTCATCCTCATCCCTCATGGCTTCAAGCACTGGAACAGGTGCCCAGGGCGGCAGTGGAGTCCCCATCCCTGGAGGTATCAAAAAGACACGAGGAGATGGCACTAAGGGACATGGGTTGGTGATGGCACTCAGTAGGCCAAACTGATGGTTGGACTGGATGACCTGGAAGGTTGTTTCCAAGCTGAGCTATTCTGTGGTTCTGTGTTTTCTCTGCTTGCACGTCCACCCATCCTGGCCATGGGTGGTGTCCCATTCATCCACCCTCACAGTGCTAATAGGAAAGAGGGATGTTCCTCCCTGTGTTCAGCTCTCAAGATGCAGGGTAGGCATCCTGCTGGCTTAAATTCAATCCATAGATCTCCTGGTCTGCACACAGCCCAAAGCCCACTCTGTGTTGATTCAAGCCCCTGTGAGGGGGGGCTCAGCACCATCTTGTTGTCAGGGAGTGGGAGCACTCAGCATTGCCTGGCTTTACGGCTCATCTGGTCAATGGAAATGGAAATGGAACCCAAATGAAACCCAAATCCAGCAAGAAAGAGGGGGGTAAACCTGCAGCAGAGCCACGGGGAGGGAGAGCAACGCCCAGCTAGAGCAGGGTTTGCAGCTTGGGTGCAACCAGCTGCTGCTGCTCAGCTTCCAAGTGATTGCAATCCTGCCCCAAAAACCTCCTCAGATCCTGTCCATCAAGGCTGGTGACAATGTGACAGCCAAGCTGCCCTGCTTGTCCTGCTGGGAATGGCTGCAGCCAGGGTCTGAGCAATTAAAACCAGCTGCATGTCTGTGCAGGATGTAGTTAATCCAGTGCAATGTTTGGAAGTCAGGGGGCTCAGGGAGGCTCTCAGAGCTGAAGGGAATCAGCTGGGCTTGGGTTTATTGAGGCTACGGGTCTGGTTTGTTTGAAATAAATATTTGGTTCTTGGGCAATTACCTAAGAAATGTGGCCCTCTGCAGTCAATCCATGTCAATTTCCTATGTATTATCCCTTTCGTTTATTGGAAGCTCTCTTGTTTTACGAAGGTCAGCACAGGGCAGGCACAGCCAGATGAGCGCGGGCAGGTTTTCATTCTGCTCTTTGTGCAGCTCACTTGCAGCCCAGTGCTGAGTTATAGCAGGCAGCCTGGGGGCTGTTCCCCCACTGACTTTGCTGCACCATCATTTAGCAAACCATTCACCGAGCACACCAGTGCTGGGAGCTGTCGCGTGGGAGCAGATTTATAGCATTCAGATGGGATTTTCACACTGATGCTCTGCTCTCTGCCCCTGAAAAATGAGTAAAAATGAGCTCCCTGTGGCTGACTGGGGAGAGGAAGAAGTACCTGGCCTCTGCTTGGGGTTTGCATCAGGGCTGTGTTGATAAATCCATTATTTCCAAGAGTTTATCCCCTAAGTCTCAGTCCTGAAAATGATGAAGAGTCTGTAATTGTGTCCAGGAGAGCAATCTTGCTGAAATGACCAAGGTTTTCTACAACCAGCAGTGGCAAAGCTCAGGGCTGGGCCTCACTGAGACATCTGAACCATTGGACTTGGTGATCTTAGAGGTCTTTTCCAACCTTAATGGTTCTGTGATTCTATGATCTCAAGACCACCAGCCCCACCAGCTCAATGTGTACCTCCTGATTACAGAAATGGGGCAGCAGCAGTGTCCAGTGCCAGCCTACACTGCCATCCTTGCACCCACAAAACCCTTGCTAGATCTGGAACGTGAGTGGTAGGTGGTGTACGATGGTGAAATGGGGACAGATGAGACGAAGCCAAAAGAAGTTAGAAGTTAATTAGTTAGAAGCTAACTCATCTACGGGCTGCCAGATGGAGATGAGCATTGGCAGGAAGATGTGGGTTGGATCTCATCTTCTTGGTGGTCCATCAGCCTCCAAGGGGGGCCGGGGGGGGTATCACCCCTGGGACAGGAAGCCCTGTGCGTTCCTGCAGGTTGCGATGGCTATGGGTGTCCTGTTTGGGGTGGGATGACGGAAAGCATCAGGATCCCATCAGGAACTGGATTAAACTGGGATCACACTGTATTGTTTCTAACCTCCATCCCTGGACTTCCCTACAAAGGCTTCAAAGTGAAGACAAGCTGAAGCCCATGCGTGAGATTCTTCGCATTCTCATTTTCTCTGGCAGCCTCAGGGCTTCAGGTCTGTCTGGGACAAGGCGTGAGGAGCAGTTGGCAGAGCCCTGGGGGCTGTGCCTCAAGGACAGGAAGAGCTTTCCCATCCACAGTCGCAATAACAGGATGGGGCTGTGTACGGGACAAACACTCAGGCAAAGCACTGGGGACCTTTCCAAACAATGAGGTCAATTTCTGGAGCTCGCTGGAGTTATTCAAGACGAGGAAAGTCAGAGCGCTGCGGGGAACAGTCCTGGCTCCTGCACAGATGTGCTGGGTGACTTTGGGCTGCTCCCTGCTCCTTTTACTGCGCTCCATTCAGAGCCCTTGGATCTGCTCGCAACAACGAGGAAAGCAGGATGTAGCAGAGCTAGAAGTCATTTCCATTGCTAATTTCCATTGCTAATTTCCAGCCTTCTGCTGAAAACACCTGGGAGGATGCTCAGCTGCTGCTGCACAGTTTGGGAATTAATCCATGAAAGGTGATCTTCAAAGCAATTAAAATCTGGGGCTCGTGACCTGTTTGTTTCTCGGTGATGCCTAAAGATGGTTTCAAGGTTTTTTTTTTTCAATTATTACTATTATTTTAAAGGGTTTTTTTTAGGACTTTATTCCACTCACTTTTAGTATCTGGCTACCTGGAGCTACAGGCACCAACCTATCCCCACCACTCCCCACTCATAGAATCATAGAATCCCTAATGCTTGAAGAGACCTCCATAACCATCCAGTCCAACCCCAACCCATCCCCATCACTGCCCTCTCATACAATCATGAAGGCTGGAAAAGACCTCCAAGACCACCAAGTCTCACCGTTGACTCATCCCCACCATGCCCACTGCCCATGCCCTTGTCTCGTGGGCCTTGCTCTCTTGGACCCTCTCTGGAGCCCTCCTTTGGCCCCAACATCTCCCGCTCTCTGCACAACCCTGGGAGCAGAGCGCTGAGCTCGGAGGGAGTGCTCCCAAGAAGACGTGCGTTGCCTTTGCATATGGGTCACCCTCTCGCAGCCACAGAAGGGTCTTTGCTCTTCGTGTGACTTTTTTGGATGAAAACAATCAAAGCAAACTCACAGCTTGGGGCAGCTCTCGGCAAGCACCAGATGGTTCTCCCTGCTGTGGCCTCTGCTGGAGCAGATAGAAAGATTGTCCCCGTGTTTTTGAGCTGCTGGGAATTAACACCATTAATTTACGGCAGGCCCTTGCATTAATCCTCCCTGTTAATTCCTTATCTCTGCTCCAACATATTGGCTTTCAGAGCCCTCATCGGGGAAGCTCATCTGCTGTTTGCCTGGAAGTTGCCTTTATGCACGCCCTTTGCTTGTGTGCTGCAAAGCAAAGGCATGAGCGGAACGAATGCTGTGCGTGGGGGGGAAGGGGCTCCAGGCTGGAGGTCTGCAGCTGGTGGGTGTCAGTGTCCCTTCAGCATGAGGAAGATGCCTTTGCTCAAGTACCAAGGGTTTGGCCTCAGAGAAATCTGCTGGTGTTGTTTGTTGCCTGTAATTTGGAAAAATGCATCCTAACAGTTGAAAGTGATTACAACAATAGAGAAGATTCTTTACTACCGAAACAGAAAGGACACTCTGATTTCAACTGCAGCAAACAAACAAATTAACTCTTGACGACCTCCCAGCTTTTTTTCATGCTTGTTTCGGAAGAGTCCATGCCAGAAAGCTTCAGGGAAAGGAACTGAGGCTGTGCTTCCTTGGGACATGTGTGCAACCACTGATGCTTTGACCCGATCTCTTTATGTCCAATCCACCACATAATATAGCTCTGAAATGATAAATGCTGAAAGCACCCATTCTGCCCTTTTAGAAGGGAAATCTTTGGAAGAGCTCACCACTCCTAAATCGTTAATTCTGCATAGGAATTTCCATGGGATCACACAATGGCTTGGGTTGGAAGGGACCTCGAAGATCATCCAGTTCCAACCCCACTGCCACGGGGTTGGCAAAACCCTGCCCAAAATTTTGGAGAAATTCAAAGCCGTGTCATTTTCTGTGGGTGATATTTTGCTGTTCCCTTCTGTATGCAGCAGACTTTCCCTTCTCCTTTCAGATTTCCCTGTGGTCCTGCTGAGAAACCTTCGCCACCCCGTCTACCTGCTGGTGGTGTTGGCTCAGGTCAACCTCTCAGCCATGGTTGCTGGCTTAGCCACCTTCATGGGGAAGTTCCTGGAGAGACAGTTCTCCCTCACAGCCTCCTTTGCCAACATGATCATCGGTAAGTGTCGCTGGCTTGCCAGATTCTGAGCTCCTCTTTGGAAACCAAGGAGAGGAGAACAACTCACTGCATGAGAGGAGCAAAGAAGCATCACGTTTGATTTGTGCATGTTTCTACAGTAGGGATAGCATGCCATCAATCATTAGTGAAGGTTCTCTTAGAATGTGGTTACAAAATGAAATGAAAAAAATGGCAAAAATACACGCGTGCATTGTAAAGACGCTTTGCAGCAAGAGAGCAGCCCAGCCAGCGTGTTAATCTTCTCTTAATCTTCAAAGTGTTTACAGTAGTTAGACTAATTGCTCGTAAACGTTGGGCTAATTTCTTGCTGTTGGTATTGTTAAGAAGGAAACAAAGACATTCCAAGCAGGATGTGTTCTCATGAGACCAAACTGCTTTTACTTTTAGTATCCAGAATGTCCGGTCTCAGGCTGGGACCTGCCTGTGTCATGTTAACCAAGATATGAAGAATAAGGCTTGCAATCAGCCGGAGCACCCAGGGATCTAGATAAAGGACAGAGGAATCTTTTAAAACGTAATTTTAAGCAGTGTGCATCCTCAGAATAAGGATCTTTAAAAAATAAATCAGAAGAAAGTAAGCAGATAGGAAGGTTAAATGCTGAAATGATGGTGTTCTCCGCTGATGTGCCCTACTGGGTTGTGCCCAGCCTTGATTTACCCTTGGCATTAAGGACGTGCAGTGTATTTCTCACATGGATTTATACAGCTTTCAATCCCAGCTGCTGAATCTCGCTTCTTTTTTTTTCTGTTAGAACAGAAAGCTTTCTGTAGCCGGATATCCTTTCCCTCCTTGGGTATTTATAGGGTATTTACGGGCTGAAGGTAACCTCCTTGTTGATCCTTTGATGAATTAAACACACTGCACTTCTTCAGTATGCCTTTATAAGTTGGGATTTTCAAAACTCCAGGTCTGTGCTGGAAACCTTCACAGTTTTGTAATGATGACAACAGAAATGGACACACTTTTGTATCAATGGTTTCACTATGCAGAAATTAAATATCCTAGAATCACAGAAATGTGAAGGTTGGAAAAGACCTCCAAGGTCACCATGTCCAGCCATCAACCCATCCTCACCATGACCACTTATAGAGTCATGGAATCATGACGGTGGGAGAAGGACCTCCAAGGTCACCATGTCCAGCCATCAACCCATCCCCACAGTGACCACGAAACCCACTGGTTTGGAGGCCGGACAACAAAGTGTGGGACCTGCCTTTCCCCAGGTTCTGTGAACATCCCGGGGGCGATGGTCGGCATCGTGGTCGGCGGGGCCATCCTGAAGAGGTTCCAGATGTCCCTGAGGCAGTGCAGTGCCATGTGCATCCTCGGCATGCTGCTCTGCCTCATCCTTGCCTTCCCCCTCGTCTTCCTCGGCTGCCCCACGCAGAAGGTCGCCGGCGTCACCTACAGCGAGAGGTGTGCAGCTGAGCGGGACGGGGGTGCTCATTGCCGGGGCCACGGGCATCACACTTTGGGGCTGGGCTGGGACTTGAGCAGAACACCCAGAATTGGGTTTATTCCCTTAGAGCAAGGTGAGGAATTCATGCTTTTGTGAATAAACGCTGAGTCTACCGCGTCCTTGCTCACGCCAGCTTCATTGACTGGTTGTGAAACTTGAGAGAACGCGTTTTTTTGCACAAGGAGCACGAGATTAGAATTCCATCTTGGAAAGCACAGGGAGTTGCTCACCAGGTGAACAGCATGGCCAGGGGCCAGTCCTGGGAGCGCCGTGCCTCCTTGCCCACGCCGTCTGTCTTCCCCAAAGTCTCCATCCCAATTTCTGCATGCTAAACCATTCACCTTCCTGTGGTCACAGTGGGCCCTGTAGTGGCTCCTGTGGCTCACAAAGCCCCAAGACCCCACATTTAGGGCTGGGAACACAAAATGAAGGAAGTGGGCAACTCGTTGGACCACTGGTGAATGATTTTCCCAGGCATTGAGCCAAGGCTCTGGGGGTTTATTGTGAAAATTCTATGGGTTCCTCCTCATGGGAGAGGTTTAGCATTAAGCAATCGGTGTTTCTTTCCTAACCCTATATAAACGCAGTACATCTTCTGTAGAATGATACATGTAGAATGTACATGTAGATGTAGAAGACATATATTAATTATGCTCAATGCCATACGTTAATATTTTCTTTCTGCTGTAGCTCTGAATTTGGACACCACACCTCGGAGTGCAGCCTCCAGTGTAACTGCCCCAAGAAAGCCTACAACCCCATCTGCGGCTCTGACGGCATCGAATACATCTCTCCCTGTTACGCCGGCTGCAGTGTTGTCAGTTTTGCCAGCAACTCAGTCCTGGTGAGTCACTGCCACTGCATCCACATCCTGGTTTGGGACGGCTCATGAGGGATGGCCAACGCAGCGCTCAGGTCAGGCGGATGGGTTCTCATAGGTGTTCATTGGCATGGGACAAGCCCTGCATGACCTGTGGGATGAGTCCTTGGAAAACTCCTCGCAGATGGTATCTCTTAGGCCCACAGCATGGCATGTGGCCACGCAGTGGCCAACGCAACCCATGCTGGTACAGGTTCTTGGCCAAGGCAGCAGGCAGAATTCTTTCTGAGACCCATCCTATTAGGACATGTCCTCACCCCTCTGCTGCTTTACCCCAGAGACCACTGCTTCTCTCAGCACAGACCCCATCTACAATATCTCCCTCACCATCCAGGAGCTTCAGTGGACACCTTCCATGGATGACACAAAACCCTTCTGCTTTCCCTTTGCCCCAGGCTGTGGCCAGCGAGGTCGCCTCTCTTAGCTGTGCTTCCTGTGGTGGCACAGGAGGACGTGCAGTGAGGGCAGGGCTAAATAAACACCTTTGTCACCCTGTGTGACACCTCTTGCACTCAAGGGATGCTTTCACCACGGGGTGAGCCAGCCCACCCCCACTGGGTTCCTCCAATGAATAAATAACAAGGAAATGTTTGCCAGTTCAAAGACCTAGCTGGAAAACATTAGCAATCCATAGAGGGTAAGTGGTTTTTCCATCGCATTCTTGGCGCAGGATATATTTGCAGCGTGCGACTGGCTGGGGACTTTTTAGCAGCACTTTGTTAATTAACAACACTCCATTTTAATAACAATTACATTTCCTGCCAGAGCTTGGTCCCAGATGTGTTCTTCTGCATGCCTCTTGTGCAGCAGGTCCTTGTCAGCTGCTTTCTCCTCCTCAAAGACACCTCCAGCCCTTCGACATGCGCTGCTCCTGAGCATCACCTGGCTGTGTAGTCACTCTCCATGTTATTGTCTATATATTATCTATATATTATTATATATAGCTACACACTACAGTAAAATAGGGACTCCCTTTACAGTGCCGTGCAAACACTCCTTATCAAAGCCAGTGATATTTCTTCCTTCCTTTTCCCTTCTTTCCTTGGAGAGCTCCTGGTCAGACTCCAGGGGCTCCTGCAGCCCATTCCTCAGCCTCTGGAGCATCCACCGATCTGACCAGCTGTGTGTGACCTGCTGACTTGCCAAGGGCTCACTCTGCCTCACCATCCAGATCGTTCATGTGTGACACCCAGGGCTATGGCTATCTCCATGCCATGGGGTCATGATGCATGGCCATGGGTGACAATGGGGACATCCCGCTGCTGTCAGCTGCACTGGATCTGAGCTGATCACCGGGCACCCCAAAATTTGGGTGACTGGAGGGTCTGATAAGGAAGAACTAAGACAGAATCATAGAATCATAGAATCGTAGAATTAGCTAGGTTGGAAAAAGAGCTACAAGATCATCCAGTCCAACCATCCACCTACCACCAATAACCCCACTGAACCACGTCTCTCAATGCTGTATCTAAATGTTTCTTGAGCATGCGGTTGATGGGAGCCTTTCTGTCTCTCACGGAACCAGCTGCCAGATGTTTCTGCTGGGCACAGCTGAGATCTCACTCTGACAGCCTCTTCCTGCCCCTAGATCACATCCTGCTGCGGGGATGCTCTTGGTTTTCCTCCTCATCCCATTTCTCCAGCACTGCTGTCCCCGTGGCACCACATCCCAGACAACGTGTCTCATGGGGACGGCCCACCCGCAGCTTTGTGGCTTGCCCCCACTGCTCAGAGAGTTTTGCAGATGGGGTCACACTGCTGTGAAATCCTCTGAGGTTTTGGAGGAGAGGGGCACATCGTGGCTCTGGGACACCACCACAGGCATCTCCAAGCCTTCATTTCCTCTTGGCTTTATGCAAGTGCCCCAAATTACTGTGACTCTGGAAGAAGTGGGATATAGATCAAGAGAGCTTTAATGTATCTAACTGCACTTTTTTAAACGGCCTTGACCCAAATTAATCCCAGCTATCGCAGGCATTTATCTATGGAGGGGCTGAGCCGTCCTTTGGAGACCCACATCGCCCTTGATGAGTGCAGAAGGAGCCTGGTTTGGTTTGGTTCATTTCAGATGGCTGAAGAAGATAAATCCCAACCTTAATTTGAGCTAATAAGTCCCCTTTCCTGGGGATGGGAGGAGGGGCTGAGACCCAATCTCCTCCTGCTCTCCCAGAGATTTGTGCCAAAACACATAGCTCAGGCCAGCAAGCTCATATTGGGTCTGAATGTTTTATCAGCTGTGGGTGAGATGTTTCCATGCCAAGAATCCAGATTTATGCATGATGCCAAGGCGTTCAGCTGACAAATGATGACATTCAAATAAACTTGTGCCGAAGCATCTTCAGTGCACAACAGGCGTGAAAAAAGGGGCTGGAAGCATGAGCACAGAAGGGTGGCTGCAGGGGCAGGGGGGCATTGCTGGAGCCCATGTAAACAGTACAAGGTTGTGTCTGTGTTGGGTGCACAAACAAGTGCTTCTGGAAGCACAGATAAGGACCAAAGGTACTGCTGTGGTTCCTCCCCATCAGCTGTACCTGCTCATGCAGGTGACATCCCAGTGATGCCCATGGGACGTGGTGGGATGGGGATCTCCTTCCAGTGGTGGGTGTGTGTTGGAAGCTGGATGTGGGAATGGAAAGCTGATGTGGGGACGGAGAACTGGATGTGGGGATGGAGAGTTGGATGTGGGGATGGAGAGCTGATGTGGGGATGGAGAGCTGCTGAGGGGATGGAGAGCTGGATGTGGGGATGGAGAGCTGATGTGGGGATGGAGAGCTGATGTGGGGATGGAGAGCTGGATGTGGAATTGGAGAGTTGGATTTGGGGATGGAGAGCTGGATTTGGGGATGGAGAGCACGTATGCTCACAATCTCCTGCTGCCCTCTGTTGAATTCATTGTACTTCTTTATTTTTTCCTCCTGCTCCCTGAAGTGTTGAGTGCTAATTACTGCTAATTATTTACAGTCAAAACCCAAACACCCTCCCCTTCCCTACATCAGCTGGCAGCTATCCCTGGCATCCCCGCTGCCTTCCTCTACCGAGCAGCTTTTCTCTCCTCTTTGCAGAACTACACCAACTGCAGCTGCATCTCTGAAAATGGGCTCGTGGGCTCCGCCAAGCCCGGTACCTGTGGCACTGGCTGCTCCCACCTGCTCCTGCCCTTCGTGGTGCTCTCCTGCCTGGCGGGGATCCTCGCCAGCACGTCCCACACGCCGTCCTTCATGCTCATCCTCCGGTGAGCGGGGCAGGGGGTCTGGGGCTGGTTGCAAGCACTGCTCTGAGCACACGGAGAAGCTGCATTTGGAAAAGCAAGGGTTTCTTGAAGCGGGGAGGAAGGCTGAGGGGTTAGTTCATAGAACCATAGAGCCATTCAGGTTGGAAAAGACCTCTCACATCCCCAAGTCCAACCCCAACCCATCCCACCATGCCCGCTCACCACATCCCTCAGTGCCACATCTCTCAGCACCCCCATGTTTGCCCTCAGCATCCCCTTCCTATGCTCAGATCCTCCCCCTCTGACCCAGCAGCCCTCCTGCTCCTTCTCCCCACCCACAGCTCATACCTCAGTAACAGGCTACACCACTGATTTATCGCTTTTTAATGCAGCTCCGTATTAAGCTAGGAGGTTTAATTGCATATCATCTATAACTAATACCTTCCAGCCCATTTCTGTGGTTAATGCACTCAGAACAGCTGCTTTTTACAGAAGAGCTGTGGTTAAAACCTATTTTTACCTCGACCCCCCAGGCAATATTAAATCACTGCTCGTGCTGTGAGCGAGCCCTGCCTGTACCAAACAGAGAGGAGAAGGTGTGCTGACCCCAGGTCCTCCCAGGGGGAGGCCAGTACCACAGCCCCCAAAGGTTTATTTCAGAAATCTGCCACTAAAATACACCCTGGGATGGCACGTTGCAAAGAAAGCCACTTCCCCAGCGGTGAAATCTCTTCTCTGGTTACAGAAAGCAGCCCTTGTCCTGCTTGTGTTTGGCAGAGTTATATTGGCTTCTGTTTGTGTTTTACTCGTACCGACTCTGTTTCCTGCAGAGTTGAGTAAATTTTCCAGGCGATGAAGAGGCTGTGGTGAGCTCATGAAACAGCATCCTTTCTGCTGACCCACGGGGGAACCGCTGTGGGTCCTTGGTGGTTTGGTAGAAGGATGACTTATTGGGTGCGGGCACGGCAAGGTTTTGCGATGCTGGGGAGGGAAATACCCATCCTTGCACAACTGTGAGACGTCACACTTTCCATCTCGTGCTGCAGGAGCATCCAACCTGAAGACAAATCGTTTGCAGTTGGGATGCAGTTCATGCTGCTGAGAGTTTTAGGTAAGTTAAGGTTTGGTGAGATGCTGTCCTGGAAAATTGTATCAGCTGTTAGGAATCCTCACGGACCCCTGAGCAGCCCCAGGGCTGTGGAAATGCTCTTTGCTCAGAGTTCCACTCCATTCTAAGGGAAATGAAGAAGCTGCTTTGTGGGCTGTGCGTGGTGGGAGGTGAGAGTCATCTCCATGGGGTGCATCTGCATGGCTAAATGAAAGAGGGAATGAGTTCAGGTCCAGGACAGCTGTTGGCTGCGTTTGTCTCTGGTGCATCCGAGTGGCTGTGAACCAAGTCCCCTCGTCCCAGTAGTTATTTTTCTCGTGGTGGGAATTTGTTTTCACCTGGAGGCCAGGCACATTGCCACACACTGGAATTCAGCCATGGGAAGGAGCATAGCTGTGCAGTTCAGGAAGGAGTGAGCAGCGTTCCTGGGATGAGTGATGGCCCCTTGTCAAAGAGCGATGAGAAAGAGGGATCCTCTTGCTTCTCAGTGGGGTGCAAACCCAGCCAGCCCTGGGCATGCTGCGCAGGACCAATCCTTCATGGGCCACAGAGAGGAAGACCAGGCCCAGCCACTTTCCATCCTCTTAGCACAGGGGAGAGCACCCAGGGCTGGGTCTGTCCCAGAGGTGCTCCCATAACATCATAATGCCACTCTGCTTGCAGCGTGGATGCCAGGACCTGTTCTGTACGGCAGTGCCATCGACACCACCTGCATCCTCTGGGAGAAGAAGTGTGACAGGAAAGCATCCTGCAGATACTACGACAACAACCTCTTCAGGCAGAGGTAGGGATGGTGGTGAGGATAGGGGATGGGGGGAACGTGGCCATGTGCATCATGGGAATGCCCTTAATAATGTGCTCTTTTGGCCA
>NC_034409.1:194185156-194193277 GCF_002078875.1 Numida meleagris | reverse complement strand
TCCTCTCCTCTCCTCTCCTCTCCTCTCCTCTCCTCTCCTCCTCTCCCCTCCTGATTTATTGTGTTCCCACACCACAGGTATCTTGGCCTCCAGTTTTTCTTTGAGGTGGGCGCTTTCCTGTGCTTCGTGATGGTGTATGTGATCCTCAGGCGGCAGGAGAAGGATGCTAGTGATGTAGCAGAGACTACGGCAGACCCAGAGAAGAAGAAACTGGCAGAAAACTCCAAAAAGAGCCCAGAATCCAAAGTCTGATGCCAAAAAATGTGAATCGCAATCCACATCCAGGGAGGTGAAGCCGCGTGAATCACCCTGAGTCGAACTGTGAAGGATGGATGCCTGGAGCGACGGACGATGGGGCTGCTTCCCACTTCCTCCTGCACTGCCTCAGCACCCTTCCCATGCATTGTTCTCCACCTGTCTCCACCTGAATGGTGCACAAACATTAGCCTTGGACACTGCAGTCTTCTGCACTTCTATCCTCCGAAGCATTTGTTCCTGCTGACAGCCTCGACAACGCCAGCACTGACCATCAGCCATATACCTGAAGGGTATAACCTGAAGGTTTTTGTTGTTTTTTTTTTTAAACTGTTTTGTAATAAATGGTTTTTAAGAAATGGTTTTGTACTGAACCCTGATGTCTTTGTGAGTGATAGCCTCTCCTTGCTCCCCCGCCAGCTGCAAACTGCTCTTGTTCCCTTTGCTCTTGTGGGGTAAGAGGGGCAGGGATGAGGGTGCTTGGAGGGAGGGCACTAAGGGTGGGCTCCAAAGGGAACCTCCATCCAGCCCAGGAGAGAAAATCCAATCGCTGCAGGTTTGTAGCACTTCAGCAGCACAGCCACACTTTGCAATAATAGCCATAATTCTTATTTTTGTCCGTGCTTGACACGGGACTTCATCGAGACACATCAGCATTAAGGCTCACTCCCATTTTCCATTTGGAGAAAAGCAGAACTTTTCCCAGGGGTGCAGGACCAGAAAGGGAGCTCGGTCCTTTTGCAGATTGGGCAGAGCTTGTGGCTAATGCATTTGACCACAGAGGCAGGCAGCCTTGAAGGGGCTGCTGTCAAGCACAGCTGTAGTTACAGGGTGAAGCTCGAGTCTGGTATTATTTTGGTGCCACGGCCTCAATTTACTGCATTCTTTCCATCTCAGGGCTTTTTTCCACCCAAGTGCAAAGCGCTTTGCTGGTACAGACTGCTGGGTAAATTGTAATTTTTGGCTCCGGCATGAAATCCAGTAGCGAAACCAAAACTTCTAAGTTCAGCCTCAAAACCTTTTCAGCTCGGCCAAAGAATGCAGAAGAAAAAAAAAACACAAATACACGGTGGAGAAAAGGAGAAGGAGCAGATGTTAGCTGTGCTAGAGGGTAGATTTAGGTTAGACATAAGGAGGGATTTCTTCACCGTAAGGACAGTGAGTTCCTGGCTCTGCTGCCCAGAGCTGTGGGTGCCCACCCCTGGCAGTGCCCAATTTGGCAGCTTGCAGGCAGCTTCCTGCCCTGGGCACAACCTCAAGCCACTCCAAGGTACTTTCCAGCCCATAACCACACCCTTTGTTTCATGCAGCGTCAAAAGCTGATGGTTGCAATGTGCTTTTGCCAGGAATAGCTCTGGATTGGGGTGGGAGAACCCCTTGGGACTTGGGTTGCACCTCCCATCCCGCTGACCTCACATACGGACCAGTCCACTCTGTGGATATTTTCACATCACAGAGAGATTCGACTCAGGCCATGCACAAATCTGAACAACCCAAATTCCCTTTTTTGCAACATCCATCAGAGGAGGGTGTATGTAAGCATCCAAGGCAAGTGCAAACAGTGCATCTTGGCCTTGCAGTCAATTGTTGACCCATTTATTGTTTTTGTTTTTTTTTTTTCCTGCAGTAACTTCCATTAATTGGGGCTGGAGATTTTACAAAAATAAAGAAAACCGTTTTGTCTTTTTGTCTCCTCCGTGCTCTTTAAGAAACGTGTTGAAAGGGACTGAGTTGCAAGGGGAGATGAAGGAAAAGCAGTTTGGAAAGGTTTGCTCCTGCCACCAGCAGGAAACAGGGTGCTCAGCCAGGGGGCAGCTTCCCCCAAGCCCCCATTGATCTGGCAACCAATGGCACAGGAGCACCACTGGGTCCAGGATGGGGTCTGCAATCCCAAAGTTCACCTTCAAGGGAGGGATGAGAGGGGCTGAGGGAGCAGCACAATCCTCACCAGCGATGCACACTGAAGGAAAGAGGAAGGAATTTCAGGTTTCCTGGGGCCTTCTGGTTTGCTCAAAGCAGGGTGAGGGCTGTGAGAGATAACCCAGCCCATCCCACCACGCCCTGGCTAGGACCTGCTCATGGCTGGGGTAACGTTCTCCCCAGGGATGGAGACCAGCACCTCAAACTGGGCTCACAAAGCTCCATACTGGGAGCTGCTTGACCCAGTAGAGATAACATCAAGGAGGTGTGAGGCAGATCTGGTCCTAGAAAACCACAGCATCTCTCTCTTATGATCCATTTCGCCAGTGATTAAAGCCCTTGCTTGTGGAAGAGGAACCCAGTCTCCATCTCCATCTCCACTTCCATCTCCATCTCCATCTCCACTTCCACCTCCACCTCCATCTCCATCTCCATCTCCATCTCCATCTCCATCTCCATCTCCATCTCCATCTCCATCTCCATCTCCATCTCCATCTCCACCTCCACCTCCACGTCCATCTCCATCTCCATCTCCACCTCCACCTCCACCTCCACCTCCATCACCATTGCCATCTCCACCTCCACCTCCACCTCCACCTCCACCTCCATCTCTATCTCCATCTCCATCTCCATCTCCATCTCCATCTCCATCTCCATCTCCATCTCCATCTCCATCTCCATGAGGGTTTTCTATGACATGCCCACAGTGGACAGCAGCCCCTTCCCAGTCAATATCCCATCCTCCGGGCTGCAGCTTTCAACCCATGGATGTTCACTGTTGGTTCAAACCTTTGCAGGCTGGAGGAGAAAAGGGTCAGCAAAGATTGATAAAAATGCACCAAACTTGTTTCACCAAAATCTGTCTGAGTACAGAAGGATCCAAGGCATTTAAGGAGCTGAGAGCTGCTTTATGGCTAAGGATGATGCTCATTCTTCTGGAAAAAAGCAAAGCTGAAGCTTTTAGATAACCAAGCATTGCCTCGGTCTATTTGTCTCTGCAGTGCTTCTGGCTGCCTTTCTGCAGCAATTAAAGCCCAAGGGCTTTCTCCTGCCTGTCTGCTGCTGCTAGAGGAGCAGGTTTTACATCACAAGGGATATGGGTGGTCCCGTGTGGGTTTGGTGACTGCTTGGGGTGAGCTGACAGGGAAGATCCAGTCCCAGAGCTGGCAAAAAAGAAGGCAAAGGAAACACATGTGCATCTGAAAAGTGGCAATGCTCAGTGAAGAAGGTTCTGCTGAGTTTCCACTAGGATACTAAGGTTGGCCAAACAGGTGCTGAACATCTATCAATTAATCCCACAGTTCATAGAGGTTGGGGTTCCTGGAGGACCTTAGATAGGGGAAAACAAGAAATCAGAGAGATGCAAACCCAGTATCTTAACCCTGACCACCTGAAAGATGGTGAAGGAGTTATTAATCCACATACAAGCACCAGAAGGAAAACGTTGTGGATTTCATTTCTCCCTGGCCCACCTGGGGAGGCTGCGCTACAGCCTGAGTGCAGGAAGGATGGGAAGGATGCGGATTCTGCACCCAAAATATACTCATAAACTAATTATTAGCCATAAGAAATTACTGTGTAGAGTGAAAAGGAGGGGAAGGGGCAGGCATAATTGGAAAGCTTCACTTCCAGGGGCTACGGGTACTTTACCGTCTGCCCAGAAGGATTTACGCAGCAGAATCTCACAAGGGTCTGCCCCGTCTCAGGCACTAATCAATACTTTAATTAATGACTTGGTGATGAGACAAAGCGGAGCTAATAAAATTGCTGCCTGAGGTCAGCGGGGCTGCAGCTGGCAGGATTAGCATTCCAATCATTCACGGCAAATTGGAGAAACGGCCCCAAATCGATGGCGCTGCGATTCGACCCGGAGAGCAAACGGAGCGAGGAGGGCCGGGCTGCAAGAGTCAGCAGCTGGGGGAAAGGAATGTTAATGGCAACGAGGCGCTGAGCAGCCTGCAGAGCCCTGGGACCCATCGGTGGGAGGCTCTAGGAGCAGGAGATGCTGTACGGGAATCACCAAATCACAGAATATAGGATGGTGGATGGGACCTCCGGGGGTTGTCTATTCCAAATCCGTCAGACCCGTCTCTCTAATGCAAAGCCAAAACAAGCTGACTACAGAGGCAGTACTTTTCCTTAGGCTGTGACACTCATGAGCCTGTGGAGCTCCTTCCATCCCGTTGTCTCCAGGCTCAGCACCAGGCACTGGTGGAAGTGGAGAGGGCCAGAGTGGACATTTGAAAACCAGACTCAGTTAGGTG
Organism: Numida meleagris; assembly: GCF_002078875.1. Classification (NCBI taxonomy): domain Eukaryota; kingdom Metazoa; phylum Chordata; class Aves; order Galliformes; family Numididae; genus Numida; species Numida meleagris. The sequence continues at coordinate 194,188,838 of NC_034409.1, read as the reverse complement.
TTAAGAGGAGGTAAGATTATATCGATAGGAAACATCCAGAATTACAGCAGACATGCTTGCAAATGCAGAAGGAGGGAAAGAAGCTCGTGTTAGATGGAAGCATCTGTCAGGTGGAGAGCAGGAGATCTTCCTTTGGGGCTTTCTGCCGTGGTCCAGCATCCCAGCCCGGTTGTGGAGCAGTGCTGTGATTCGATGTGGCAGCACCTGTGTCCCCGCAACACGTGTCTCGTGGCTTGCTCCCCAGCTGGCAACATGAAAGCAAGCCAGCCCTGACGTGGAAAATGTGTTAGAGAAATTCACACTGGTGCTGGAGAACACTGTGCTGTGCAGCAAAGCGTGGAAGCCATGGCCAGGCCTCGTTCTGTGGGATTTCACCACACATCTGAGGGCAGAGCCTGGGGGTCTGCAGGCAGATGGGGCCCAGGGTTCCATCCAGGCTTCCACCTTCAGCACCACCAGAGGTGTGAGAGCAGATTTTGGACTCTGGGAGCATGGTCCTAGTGGTGTTTCATTGCACAGAAACCATCCGTGAACAAGACAACGTGAGGGCTCACAGGTGGATTCTCGACCCATAGCGGGGGGAGAATCACTGAGTCACAGCTCTGTGGTCTGATCTGATGCTGCTTTCTGGGTCTTTCGCTGAGATCTGATACAGAAATATTGCAAGGAAAGGGTGACCTGCCTTTTCCATCCTGCCAAATGAGACGAGGAATGTGAGCCAAGGGATTCATGGCTTCAGGAAGGACCTGAGCTCCTCCTGTGGCACCCAATTGATGGAGTGGCAGAGAAGCTTCTCAGCTGCATAACAGATGTATATCCCAAATTTTTACTTTCCACAGAGTCTCTTAAGAGTGCCATCTTCCCAAGCAAACCGCAGTCGTACAAACAGCCAGAGCCATATGCTGACTATGGGAAAGCCCATGGGATGAGTCGGGCAGGGCCAGCACAAGCCTGGAGAGGAGATCATCAGGAAAAGGCTGCGTCCTGCGGGAAATACTGCTGACTGCTAATGGTTGGTGTTGTTCTTGGGTTTGACCAATGACACATCAACCATTAGGGTGATGACCCACCAACCATTAGGGTGATGACCCATCAACCTTTAGGGTGGCAGGCAGAGGTCAAGTGGCAGCTGTGCCTTCTAAAACGGTGCTGAAAAGACAGCAGAAATCAAGAAAGAAATATCTCCCATTCCATGAAGTGCTGCCCCTTGCTGGGGTGTGCTTTACCTTGCACGTAGTAATTGCACCATCAGACCAAGAAAATCATCCCTGTCAGCCACGTTAGTGACGACTCCTTGCTTTGCTTCCTGCTCTGCGTGGCATTTGGATGCCCTTTAAAGAGGAACTTGTGCTGCAGTCCTGGTGACTTGGGTCGGCAGCTCCTCGCAGAGCGGAGGCAGCGAGAGGCACGGAGGGCCTGCCATTTACAGACCCGTCTTCGTGCTGCTGAATCACAAAATGCTTGCAGAAAAAGAGAATTAATGACCTGTGCAATGAGGAACGACCTTCCCACCCATGCTGTGCCCTCTCTCTCCCTTGGCTGAGGGCATGGCAGGACATGGGGGAGAGCACACAAGAAGATGTAAGAAAACCATACATAGGGATCGGTGCTGGGAGTGGTGACATTGAACATGTTTGTAGGTGACGTGGACAGTGGGATCGCGTGCACCCTCAGCAGTTTGCAGACAACACCAAGATGAACAGTGCAGCTGACACTAGGCCAGGCTGGATGGGGCTGTGAGCAATGTGGTCTAGACAGAGGTGTCCCTGCCTGCAGCAGGGGGCTGGGACTGGGTGATCTTCAAGGTCCCTTCCCACCCAAACCATTCTGTCATTCTGGGATAGACCGATGCATAAATATGAGAAGGTGATGACAATAAGGAACCCCCTCCCCCCCCCAAAATTTGCGGTATGGATGTCACGAGATGGAACAAATAGCATGGGTTTAATGAATCAGAAAGTTTATTTTGAAGGTTTTAAATTTTTTTTTTAATTCTGCGATAGCTTCTCGGTGGTCATCTGAGGGTCGAGGGAGGAAGGCTGACGGTCTTCATTGCTCCTAAACTTTCGTCCCTGGTCTGAGCAGCACACTCGGTTACGGTGCTTGCCTTCTCTTCTGGATGTGGTGTCTCTGGTGTTTCTCAATTTGGCCCATCCATTCATCTTTAGCTTCTTCTTCCGTCCTGGCTGTGGTGGTCTGGTTCCATCTTTGTCCAGATGTCCATCTGCAAGGCAGATGGGAAGGAAGAAAGGAGCAGCCGCCTGCCCTGCTTCCCTGTGTTGCCCTCCCAGGCATGGCCCTGCTCACCAGGTAGCTGGTCTGACAATGGTTTCCTTGGCCATTTGGGGTCATTGTGTCAGCTATGCCACGTTGACACGGCCACTGCAGTCAGGAGGTGAGGTGCCAGCACCTGCAGTGGGGCCAGACTCAGCAGAGCAAAGTGAAAGGTTTGGGGTAAGAACAGGGGGAATGTGGGGAGCTTCCACTGTTGTGTAGGATCAAGGGAGGCTATGGTATGGGGCTGACTTAGCTTTCTGAAGGAGCATGGGCAGCATTTTGGAGGGCTGACCTCTGGGACTTCTGGTCATCTGGTGGCATTATGTTGGGCTGTCCATCTGCAAGGCAGGTGGGAAGGAAGAAAGGAGCAGCCGCCTGCCCTGCTTCCCTGTGCTGCCCTCCCCTGCATGGCCCCTGCTCACCAGGTTGCTGGTCTGCCAGCCATTTCCGTGCCTGTGAGTGGAAAGGGGCATGGCAATCAGCAGGTCCCGTGCCGGCACCTGCAGTGGAGCCAGGGCTGAACAAAGGAGTCTAAAATGTTGGTGGTGAGGGCAGGTGGAACTTGGGGGGCAGCCAGGGCCTCTTAGGACCTAGAAAGGTCCTGTTTGTGTCTGACTTATCTGTCATGTACAGCACTGAGAGCAGTTAGAGAGCTGAGGACAGGCGCGTGTCCTTCTCTGGTTCCATCTTTGTCCAGACGTCCATCTGCAAGGCAGATGGGAAGGAAGAAAGGAGCAGCCGCCTGCCCCGCTTCGCTGCGATGCCCTCCCAGGCATGGCCCTGCTCACCAGTTAGCTGGTCTGCCCGCCTTATTTATAGCTGTATGGGGGAGCTTGTCAGCATCCCTGGTTGACATGGCCTCTCCAATCCATAGGTGCAATGTCAGCACCTGCAGTGGGGCCAGGGCTGAGCAAACAAGCCCAAAACACTTGGGTAGGAGAATGGGAATCTTGGGGACCTTCCATGGCTGTGTAAAAGTAGGGCAGGCTACGGTATGGGGCTGACTTAGCTTTCTGAAGGAGCATGGGCAGCATTTTGGAGGGCTGAGCTCCAGCACTTCTGGTCATCTGGTGGCATTTTGTTGGGCTGTCCATCTGCAAGGCAGGTGGGAAGGAAGAGAGGAGCAGCCGCCTGCCCTGCTGCCCTGTGCTACCTTCCTCTGCACAGCCCTGCTTACCAGGTTGCTGGTCTGCCAGCCATTTCCGTGGCCATGTGGGGCTGCCTGTGTCCCCAAGGCTGTGTAGAAAGGGGCACCGCAACCAGCAGGTCCTGTGCCGGCACCTGCAGTGGGGCCAGGGCTCAGCAAAGGCATATGAAATGTTGGGGTGAGGGCAGGGGGATGTTGGGGAGCTGCCAGGGCCTCTTAGGACCTAGAAAGGTCCTGTTTGTGTCTGACTTATCTGTC
>NC_034409.1:194172396-194182349 GCF_002078875.1 Numida meleagris | reverse complement strand
GGATGGGGCTGCTGCCTTCTGCAGTCCATCTAATAAATAATCAGTTGTTCATCCGTTAGTGTCTTCTGGCACCTAGGCAGTGTCTTCACGAACATCTCAGCCATCTCTCTGAGAGGTGGATGACCATCTTTGGCATCAAGCTTTCCAATGCCATTAGGGAAGCTTTAATCTAGAGTTGCCAGGGGGAGGATCCTCAAACCGTCCCACTTTGAGGCTGCTGGTGGTAATGGATGCCCTGGTCCTGAGTTGGATCCCAGGCCAGTAAGACAGCACCAAAGGTGCAGGATAAGGGAAATGCAGTTAGAAAATCAGCCTCAATGGGAGCGCAACTCAAATGCCTGTTCACTAATGCACGGAGCATGGGGAACGAGCAAGAAGTGTTGTAGGAGTGTGTGCGTGCCTACACGGCTTTGATGTCATTGGCATCACTGAGAAGTGGAGGAATGGCTCTCACAGCTGGAGTGTGGGAATGGAGAAGACTCCAGGGGAACCTTAGAGCGGCCCTCCAGGACCTGAAAGGGACCTACAGAAAAGCTGTGGGGGGACTTTTTATATGGGCGGGTAGCGACAGGAGAAGGGGAAAACATTTTAAACTGGAAGAGGGTAGATTTAGAGTAGGTATGGGGAAGAAATTCTTGACTGTGAAGGTGGTGAGACACTGGCACAGGTTGCCCAGCGAGGCTGAGGATGCCCCCTCCCTGGAAGCACTCAAGGCCAGGCTGGATGGGGCAGTGAGCAACGTGGTCTGGAGGGAGGTGTCCCTGCCTGCAGCAGGGGGCTGGGACTGGGTGATCTTCAAGATCCCTTCCAACCCAAACCATTCTATCATTCTATGATTCAATGATTTGGCCAAGACGTTGGGTCTTCCTTATAAGAATGTAAGCTCCCATCACACCTGTAAATTAAATTGGCGTTCGCCATAATCCACTTGCTGCGCTGTGCAGAGAACAAACAACTCACTGCACCCTGAGCCATCGAGCCTCATCCCTGTGTTGCTGGATTGAGCGCATTTCCCTCCTTGTTTCGGAGCGCTCTGTTCTTCCCGCTGTGCTTTCTGGAAGGTCCTGGGCAAACAGAGCAGAACAAATCAGGAATTCTCTGCCGTGTTTCGAGACAGGTTGAGTAATGATTACTCATGAAATATGAAATTCATCTTTTGGGCTTAATGTACTTATCACAAACTCGTGCGGGAGTTGATGGTGAAGGCTCTGAAATTACTGCGGCGCGAGCAACGTCCTTTATCTCCCAGATCTGATAAGAACTGACACTGCGTCATTGAGAATATTCCCAGCTTCGCCCTAATCTGTTGCTCTCGGGGCGCTGAAGGACAGAAGTGCTTTCAGACAGCGCTGATAAAGGCTGTCATAACATTTTAATCCCTCTCACCTCGCTTTTCTAGTTAAAATGTCATTTGCTAAGGAGACCAGAAGCGGAGATGGTTCCGAGCTCTGCACACCATTATAACTTTTCTGAGCAAACTTTGGGGGAAAAAAAAAGAATCTATTCCCCAGCTCAACTCGCTGTTGAAATCTTCTGGCTGCTAGCGTGCTGTTAAACAAAGCTTTTCCACAGTGGGCAACTGGACGTATCCAAATGGCACTCGTCTAGGTAGATACTTGCAAATATTTGCGGATAGATTTTCCGTCAGGCACAGGGGAGAAAAGAGAGAAAGCGCAGGGATGTGGATAGAGCGGTGCTGCGGAGAGGAGGGCACATGTGAAGGATGCTGATAGCACACAGACAGCATCTGCACCTCCAGGGGTGGAGCAGAGAGAGAAGGAAAAGGGTGGCAGAGACCCTGCAGAGCCCAAGGGGAGGTAGGCGTGGTGGAGAGGAATGGGCCACGACACCCAAGGACAGTGCTCCTTATCAGCTGTTGTGCCTTGCTGCTTTCAGAGAGCCTGCAGAGGAGCAGGTGAAGGAAAAAGGTCTTCTCTGTTTGTCCCCAGCTGGATGAGTCCCTTCCTGTGCCTCCATGTGGGTCTGGGACAGGGATGCCGGGGTTGGTGTGAGTGGAGGTGATGAGAAGCGCCTGGAACCATGGAACCATGCAATCACAGAATCGCGGAATATCCCAAGTTGGGAGGGACTGCTGAGGATCATCAAGCCCAAGTTGAATCCACACAGAAGCTGTGCCAAGTCCCAGAGCAAGGAGATGCAGAAGCCCAAATAAGCCAGACTTTGAGGCAAAATAGACCTTTGGTAGGCCCCGTTCCTAAAACTTGTCATCTTTGCCAGTCAAGAGGAAACCAAGAGAAACTATGTAGTCATAGCACTGAAGGGCATGGTTAATGGGCATGGTGGGGATGGGTTGGGGTGGAACTTGGTGAGCTTAGAGGTTTTTTTCCAACCTTAATGTTTCTGTGGTTGTATGATGCTGTGACTGAATTATGATCAGGATGGGTTGACGATTGGACTTGGTGATTTTGGGGGTTTCTTCCAACCTGAATGACTTTATGAGTGGGCATGATGGGGATGGGTTGACCATTGGACTTGGTGATTTTAAAGGTCTTTTCCTGATTCTGTGATTCTAAGTATAGGTGGGAAGAACTGGACATTTCTGATCCTTTGCATTGCATGTAAATGTTCCTGAATGATCCTGGAGTTTGCACACCTTGGCATTGGAGGGTGGCAGAGACAGAGCAGGTGAAATCTAGGATCAAAAACCTGTGATCCACTGGGATTAAAGTAATGTCACTGCCCCTTCCTGGTATTGTACTGAGCCTTGTTGTATCAGTCAAACCTGGAGCAGAGAGAGGCACAGTTCTGATGGCAGTCATCAGCAGAGAGGTGACCCAGCCAAGACGTGTGGTTCAAGGTGCCCTTTGTCCTTAAGTGATGCTGAAGGCATCTTGGCACATGAGATGATGTGTCACTCTGGGACCACAGTCATAAGAACAGGCAGGGCCAGAGGAAATGACAAGTTCGTTGTTTCCAGGAGAAAAGCTGCGATCAACAGCTCAGCATGCCAATGCAATTCCCTAAAGACCCATCTGCAAAGTCATTAGGATTCCCCATACCCAAGGGAGTGATTGCAGAAGACTTTCTGGGAAGAAGGGACACGCGAGGAGCAGCTGAAAAAAAGACCAGAGTCTATGGCAACTCAAGCACGGTGTCAGCTGCAGAGAGCATGCTCCAAAGCAGCAGCGTCTCCCAACAAAACCTGCTTCCCTTGGTGGTCTTCACCATTCCATCCCACTCCCTGGGCCTGCCTGCAGGAGACAGTGACTGGTGAGGCTCATGATCATTTTCAAGCCACGAGCATCTCTGTTTGAGAAACGTGAAGATGTGGTGCTGAGGGACATGGTTAGTGGTCATGGTGGGGATGGGTTGGGGATGGACTTGGTGAGCTTAGAGGTCTTTTCCAAGCTTAATGATTCTGTGGTTCTATGATCCTATGTCTGAGGCACGATGGGGATAGGCTGACAATTAGACTTCATGATTTTGGAGGTCTCTTCCAGCATTACTTTGTGAGTGGGCATGGTGGGGATGGGTTGACCATTGGACTTGGTGACCTTAGAGGTCTTTCCCGACCTTAATGATCCCGTGATTCTATGATTCCATACAGAGATGGGAAGAACTGGATATTATGATTCTGTGAGTGGGCATGGTGGGGATGGATTGGCAGTTGGACTCTATGATCTTGGAGGTCTTTTCCTTCATGATTCTATGATTCTATAATCTTTTCTCCCTCCCTTATACTGCTGCTGGGAGGTCATTCAGCTTATCTGTTAAATCTCCTACCTGCAGATCACCCCATGCCTCCATGTGCGCTAATTCTGATCCCTTTAGAGTCTAGATTTTGCTGTACAAACACAGATGTGTAGTGTCACTTGAGACACAGAGGTTCTAAATGTTCAGAACATGTTCCTGCACACCCCATCCTGCAAGAGCACCCCATGGGCTGGCATGTTCCTTTGGACACACAGCAGCAGGGCCACCAAACAGCTCAGCAAGGGACATAGAAGAAGCTGTGATGGAACAAGATGGTTTCTGCCCATGCAGCCCCGGTGGGAGAGGGGAAATGGATGTACAAGGGTTAATGTGGAGCTGCCCTGCCTCCTTCTACCAAGAAATTATATTTATTTTTCTCCAGAAATGTGTAATAATAGGGATCGTCAGGGAAACAGTTCCTTCCTCTTGTTTATGGGCTGTGGAGCGCAAGCAATGGGAAAGGCAGGGGAAGGGGATGTTCTCCCTCACATCCCCTTCCGACCAGGGCCATGTCCCACTGCAGGGTGCCCAGCTTCTGTTAATGAGAAACATTTCATTATTCTTCTGCTTTTCTCTTTCAGGAAGAGCAGCCAGCACGCGGTCCCCTCGGCCTTTCCACCGGATCATGCAGCCTGTAAATATTCCAAGGAGCACAATAGCTCTGCAACCAGCGGGATTAAACCCTTCCAAAGATAACGGCAGCGCTGTAATTAAGCACTGCTTGCTAACAAAGTGGTCAAGCCTTAAAGGACAGAGCTCCGTAAAGCACAGCAGATCCTGAACACCTCAGACCCCATTGCGCTGGGGGCGCTGGGGAGCACGCACTGGGGATGGTGTGAGCCCTGGAGGGTGATGGGGGGCTTCAAACCCGGCTCTGACCCTTCCTGGCCCATGCATAGCTTGCAGCCTTAATTTAAAAGCACCTTTTTAGCCAGAAATCCCCACCCATTGCCTATGTGTACTTAAATGATAGAAAGGGAGGGAGAGATTAAGCAGAAAATCTGTGATAAGTAGGGGAGGAGAAGGAACTGAATAAAAGCAAAGTCAAGAGTGAGAAGGCCAGGTGGAACGCAAAGGGGAAAGGGATGCAGCCAGCTGTGGAGGAGGAGGCTCCAGCTCCTTGCTTCCATCTTCATCTTCATTTTCCCATCTTCTGCAGCACCTGCAGGATGCACTCACATTGTCAAGAGGACTTTTTTTTTACTTGGTACAAGTGGTTTTAATTCCATCCATTAATAACCTGCATATGCTGCTGGCCAGCCAAGCATGCCCGTTCCTGTAAAGCAGAGATCTCTGACTTGCACAGGAGGGCAGAAATTTAAGTGCTGGCATCATGTGGGCTAGCAGCTGCATCCTGGTGAGACTGCAGCATCACTGGTCCAGAGGTGACCACTCCATCCCCATCGTCCACCTCCACCAGCACCAAAGCATCAGGAAGAAATGAGAACAGCTGGGACGTGCAGGAACATGTGGTCAGGCACTGGCACAGGCTGCCCAGGGAGGTGCTGGAGTCACCCTCCATGAGGGGGTTCAACAACCATGGAGATGTGGCACTGAGTTCGTGGTAGGGATGGGTTGGGGTTGGACTTGGAGATCTCAGAGCTCTTCTCCAACCTGAACGATTCTCTCTCTCTCTGCACTGCAAACACAGGGCAAAGCAGCCCTTCCTATTCCATGTATTAAAAAAAATAATCATAACTGCAATGCTATAGTGAAGTGTCAGTTACTGATAACATGATAACTTCTACCACACAAAAACCTGGGGGTATGATCATGCCTTTATAGCATGAAGGAAGGCACAAGAGGAAGGATTTGGCTTGGAATTATTGGGGATGAAAAGGCTGGGAAGAGAAACCGTTGTCCTGGTCATGAGAGAGAGAGTAATTGCAGTTCTCCCCCTTTACTTTTTGCTCATGCACACTCCAGCGAGGTCAGTGGGGAGAGAAACGAATGCACCACGTGCATCACGCGGCTGTGATAGCAAGGAGAGGTGGTGCGAGCACCGTCTATCCAAACAGGAACCTCCAGGGAAATCCCGAGTGCAGAGATGGAAGAAGTTGGATGAGGAGCACGATACGGCACCAGTGTGGCACAGAGCCCTGTGCTCAGTGGGAGATGCAGAGCAAGACGATGGGTTTTGCACAGGAGCTCGAAGAGCACAATGGTGTTGTGTGCCTATGGGTGTGTGCCTGCATGTGCCAAAGACACCCTCTTTCCCCCCAGTCCCCCATCAACCTTCAGAACCACCCCAGTGTTGGAAGAAAGCAGTGTGGGAGGCTAAGAAGGACATCAAGAAGAGGAGGAGTGCCAGAAAAGCATAGGGTTCCTTGGACAGGTGCAAAGGATGCACACTGGGGATCCTTGAGCTGCTCTGGAACAGAAGCAGTGTAGGAACAAGCTTTGATCTGACTGATGGTCTGAGTACTGCAAAGCCAGGTTTACCTTGTCCTCCAGGCCAAGAGAAATGTTCATATGCACCCGTGCATCAGCAGAGGGGAATAATACAGGTGTTACTTAAAGCTAATTCAGTACTCCAAGTAAAATGTTCCACCTTACAGCGCACTGTGGCCCCATGACCCATAGGATCTTTGGGGATCCCAGTGCTTGGGTGGAAGATGTTTCACTGTGAGCTCATCAGCACTTTGGGAGAGCCCAGGAGCTCTCAGAGGAGGGATGCAATCAGCCTGGAGCTCCTGGGAGGTGCTGGGAGGCTGATGCATATCCACAATGAATCCAGTGAAGCTCAGTGGTCAACAGCAGGATCCCTGCTCCACCAGGACTATGCAAGCAGCATTTCTGCCATAGCTGAGCTCCCCAAGCTCATCTGCTGGGAATAAAACTCAAGTTCCAGTCTCCTTGCCCTGCAACCCCTTGGTGCCATGGGTCTGAGTATGCCGAGCTGCTGACATTCATTCTCAGCCTTGGCTGGGGGAAGCTCCTGCCCAACGAGCTGTTGTTCAGCCATGAGATTATTCCCACTCCTCTGCTGGCATTTCTTGATGGCTATTTTTATGCTTTCTTGCACAGAACGCAAATCAAAATGCCAAAGTGCTGAGTCCAGCCCCTGAGATTTGCGAAGGATAGTATAAAAGTGCACATGCATCCTGGGAAGGGGGAACTAGCCTTTCCCATCACATAACTCAGCTGTCCGGAGGCCTTCAGTTTCCCTCCTCAAACTTCCGCTGCAGCCAGCCCTAACCCGAAGTGCAGGGAATCCCTGAGCTGCTGCAGCTGCACCGTCCTCAGAGCTGTGTTTTATGCACGTGTGTGTGCAGGAAAAGCCATCATTTTTTTATCCTCTTTGGGAGCAGGAGCTGTGCTGGAGCAGGGGCACACGCACTGTGGGTGCACAACCGTGAGCGTGAGGGAGAGAGAACCTGAGATTTCCTTTGCGTGGCTGCATGATTGTGCAAGCTTTCCTGCTGGAAAACGAACACCGAAAGCAGTGAGCAGACCCAGAACAAACTCTGCCTTCACATCAACAAAACACATCTCCATGGTAGACCTTCTGCATGGTTTTCCTGCCCTCTTTTAGGCTTCTCTTTCCCTTCCCTCTCCTCTTGGCACAGCAGCAGAGCACTTTGTAGCTCATGCAGGGATGCCCATCGCCACCCTTAGGTGCCTCATACCAGAGCTCAGCTCTGCTGCCTGAACCAGAGCTGGGAGACGGTGCCTCACACCCAAACCATCTGCACAGGGCACACAGCAGGGATAAGAGACGTGGGAGGAGCTGGTGGCTGGCAACTGGAGCTGGGCAGGATGCCCAAGGGCTTCTCGAACAGCACTGGCTACCTCTGTTAGGTGATCAGGTCGGTGTCATTTGTGCTCTGAGGTCCCAGTGGGATGGATGCAACCCGAAAGCAGCGTCAGACACTTCTCCGCAGCCCTCTGCCTCTCAGCCCAGAGATTTACTATCTCTCTGCAGCACACTTCACCCTTCGGTTTTCCGAACTAAACTGCACAGCAAACAGTTTAATCTGCAGTAAACCCCGGTGCCACTGCTCTCGCTGCTCAAGGCTGGGTCTCCGCTAGTAAATAACAGGGGTGAGAGGCAGAACCTGGCCTGTGTCAGCAGGGATGAACTCACTCCCTTCTCTGACCAGCGGGCTGCATCCAAGCTGCTCATCTGGCTGAGCTCTGGCCTGTGCTGTTCTCCAAGCTGCACAGTCTGGAAAAAACACAGAAGCGTGCCAGGAGCCAGCTAGCAGGGAAGAAATACAGGCAGGAATGGGCTCAGCCCCAGCTAGTGGCTGGGGCAGAGAGAGTTTAGCTTTGAGATGGCATATTTCACTTCCACATTGGCTTTCCTTAAGGGGAAAGAAGCTTAGGTCAAGAAAAAAATATGCTGCTTTCGTATCATGGAACTCCTGTGTGCCTTCTGGTTTTCTAGGATGCAGTATCAGTTCCTTTGTGAACTGCCTCCTTCCCCAAAGTAAGCTGAAGTCTCCCTCCAAATCGAGCAAAACTGGCTTTTTGGTCAAAACAAACTCAGCTGCACGTGGGATTTAACAGTGTGACCTCAGTTCTGGGAGACACTTGCAGCAGTGAGATTCATCTGAGGCACAGCATGGAAATATCTCTGTCAGATCAGCTAGCCAGGGACCAGCCTATAGCCAGGAGCCCCAGATGACGGCTCACACCCCAACAGCGCTCATCCCTCTTGACAAGAACCCAGCTGAAAGCTTATCTGCTTTCCCAAAGGAGCTTCCCAACATGCAGGACACGTGCATGGCCCTCTCTCCCTGCGGGCACTGTTCTCATGTCTGCCCCCCCCGTTGGATATCCAAGAATTGAGGGAAGGGAGAGTTTCTTGGCACATCCATTCACAGCCCATCAGTGAGACCTGGGGAGGAGGAGGAGGAGGAGGAGGGTTGGAGCGTGCACAGAGGGAAGAGGCGATGCTAAAGGCAGCCTGACTCAGCCAAGATGCTTTGGCATGGCTGCCTGAGCCCATTCCCAGCCCTGTATGAAACAGCCTCCTCTCTTTATGACTTCTGTAATCATCTTTTCTTCCCTGTACTGAAATGGGGACGTGAAAACCCCCCAGGAAAATCATCCTCTTTTGTGCTTAAAGTTTCCTCATTTATCCTGGGGAAGGTTTCACGGAAGATGCTAAGTATCAGTGCCTGTCAGCTTGCAAAAGCATTGCTACGGAGCTCTCAGCTGGTGAACCCACAATTTGGGCTGCTGGAAAAGGGGATGCCACTCTTTGCAGTTCTTCTTCCCTGTGATCCGATCTTCTGTGCTTAATTCCTCTCAGATTTCTTCAGACACTGAAATAATAGGTGAAATAAAAATCCCGAAGCACAGAGTAAATCATGACACGGTTGACATCTGTAATTGAGAGTTCTTTAATTGTTGTGCTTGATTAAAGCGAGCTGCTGGTTTTATGCATGAAAGGTGGGGACTCGAGAAAGCCAAAAAAAAAGAGGATAAGAAGGCAATGGATCCAGGGAAAAAAATAAACAGAAATAATGCAAGATCAAGGAGGAGAATGACAAGAGGAAATTTGTCCAGTGATAAAGGGGAAGCAGAAAAAGAATGAACAGTTTTTATAAGTACATCTGCCCCTTTGGGGCAGAAAGAGATGGATTTGTGCTCTCCCAGCGTGAGACATGGCAGCTATTTCACACCGCAAAGTACCGAAAATGAAGGCAGCATATCAAGAAGAATTAAAACCGAGTAGGAAATTGCTTCTCTGTTGGAATAAAGACCCTCGGAAAACCCTTCTGTTAGAACTTGCACAGCTGCGTGAACGCCCCAGGGTGGTGACAAGGGTTGAGAAGAAAAAAAGAATCGGAGCCATGGGGAAAATAATCCCTTTTTGCAACAGGTAGAAGAAGGTCTGTATCCTTCCCTCCCTGGGAGTGTGTGTTATTTGCTCATGTGTATTGTTCACTCATCTAGAGGGCAAGGTCTGTGAGGAATGGCTGAGGTCTATGGGTTTGTTCAACCCAGAGAAGAGGAGGCTGAGGGTAGGCCTCATGGCAGCCTGCAGATTTCTGTGGCCCTACAGCTCCTTCATGCCCTTCAGCTCCTTCATGCCCTACAGCTCCTCATAGCAGCCTGCAGCTCCTCATGGTGGCCCAGCAGCTCCTCATGGCCCAACAGCTCCACATGACCCTACAGCTCCCTCATGGTGGCCCTACAACTCCTCATGGCCCTACAGCTCCTCATGGTAGTCTGCAGCTCCACATGATCCTACAGCTCCTCATAGCAGCCCTAATGCTCCTCACGGC
>NC_034409.1:194161525-194172053 GCF_002078875.1 Numida meleagris | reverse complement strand
ACAGCTCCTCATAGCAGCCCTACTACTCCTTACGGCCCTATGGCTCCACATGACCCCACAGCTCCTCATGGAGGCCCTACCACTCCTCATGGCAACCCTACAGCTCTTCATGGCGGCCTACAGCTCCTCATGGCAACCCTACAGCCCCTCATGGTGGCCTTACAGCTCCCTCGCTGCCCTACAGCTCATCATGGCCCTACAGCTCCCCTTTGTCAGAGGAGTTGGACTCAATGATTCCCAGAGGTCCCTTCCAGCCCTCTGATTCTGTGATCCTGTGAAGGGGAACAGCAATGACAGTAGAAGCCATAAGCTCAAGGTCACTGCAGCTGAGTCCTCAAGTCTGTAGATATTTTTCCAGCTCAGGTGACATTTTTGTCTCGGTATGTGATCCTTAAGATCAACCTGGCTGCCTCCAGGTGGGATTTAGAGACTTTGTGACACTCGAAGAATAAAATGCTCTCTGGTTCCTCAGCCAGTATTTCCATCTCCTCTCATTACGTTCCTGGCTTCTCTCCTGCATTGTGTCTCCAGCAGCTCTGGGCAAGTCTGTTCCCTGAATGCAAACCTGATCTCTGTTATGGATTAATGAACAGAGAGAAGACAGGACTCGGTGCAAAATAGGCTTGGAGGGGGTTTTTGTTTCTGGACACTGGCCCACGCTGGGGACAACATGTCAGCTATGACACTGGGGATTTCCAGGAATAAATGCATCTTGACCTAGAAACAAACCCAGTGCATATGTGAAGAACATTAGGGAGGAAAACAGTGCCTCAGAGACCCCTGAGATGGCCGCTCTCTGCCAGATGATGCTGCGGCTTATTGGGAAATAGGGCACCAAAAATAGCTTAGTTTGAGTGTAAATTTTGACCCTTAGAAGTATTTATCTTGAGCAAAACCAGACCGAAGAGTTTAAAATACAGTGCTGTTAGCAAATGGCTTTTTTTTCTCCGTTTCATTTAGAGTACTTCCAATAGAAGTGGGGTTATCATGACAAATAACACACCCTACCCCATGATCTCTGCTCCAGCGGGCCATGCAGTTGCTCATAAACCTTCCTGATTCGTTTATTCCTCCTATCATCACCAACAAAACTTTGGTTCAGTGACTTCTAATGGTTTCCTTTGCGAACAGAGAATTGAATCTGACCCGCATCATTTGTACAACTCTCAATTGCTTCTCACTGATGTTTTTCTCCTCCGGGTCAGTTATGTCTGATTCTCTTTAAGCTTTGATAAATGCGAGGGCTTCTGGCACAGATGAATGGCACATCACACTTTCAGATAGCTCGGGAGCATCTTAATTGCCTTCCTGTTGTCATACATCCTCAGTCTTCCTCTCGGTGACAGCGATGTCCCCGGTAATGTCACTACAGCTCCCGGAGTGAGGCGGGTTCTGGAGAACCTCAACCCATTTATCACTGCGATCTCGCAGCACCAAGCCTGTTCAGTGCAACCCCCAGAAGCGACATCCTCTTGCCAGCCATGCCCTGGAGTGCAGGAGCAGCACTGCCCCGTGAAACCCAATGGGTTCATTTACCCTTTTCAGGCCAACAAGGTGAGGAGGTGGCAGCCGAAGTGGCACGTCACCTCTTCTCCACTTACAGACCACGGCCAAACTGCTGTGTCAGGTTTCAACATCTCCCTTCAAGGATAACCCGAGGAGCGTCCGTGTGACAGCAACGTGAGTGATCAGAGGCTGGGAAAACACGAGCTATTGGGAAGCAATCGGTGTCATTTAATCTGGAGGAAGGACAGCTGTGAGGAGGCACAATAGCAGTCTTCAATTATGTAAAAGGTCATTGCAGAGAGGAGGAGAGCAAACAGCTCTTCCAGGGACAAGAGGAGAAGCCAGGGACTGAAATTACAGCAAGAGAGATCCAGGCTAGGGGAGTTTTTCTGTCTAGAAAGAGAGTACACGTGCCTCCATGCCAGCAGCCCATCCTCTGGGTGCCACAGATTTTGGGGTGACCCAGCTCTGAGATGTGCTAAGAAGAGAAAGTTGAGCAGGGTCTGGGAGCCCTTTGGAAGTGATGGATCTCTCCGTGCGCTCTGGGAAGACCAGGCCATGGGGATTATTCTGGCAAAGGTTAAGAGGCCGTTAAATTGCTTGGCAACAAATCTCTGATAGGATGGAGGCTTCCCTCCGGCCAGCAGAGAGCTGGAGGCTAATGCCAGCAAGGTCCAAGCTGCACAAAGGCACACATTTTTAGCACGGAGAGTAATTAGCTGCTAGAGCAGATTGCTGAAGGACGCAGAGATTTTTTCCATCGCTTGAAAGAATTACGTGGCACTCTCAAAATGCCACAATCGCTCTTTTTATGACCCGTGCAAAGCAGTGGGTCACACCTCGATGGTTCTTCGTGGTCTTATGAGAACAGCTGAGCTGGCGAGCAGGGCTCGAGGTGGGAGGAGGGAGTCGTGCTAAACCCAGGGAGATGGCAGCATCGCCTGGAGGTGTCCATGCTGCTGAACCTTCTCTTCCTCCAGACCCAAAGTGTTCATCCACTTTGCCTCTTTGGTCTGTGCCACCCCGCTCCATGTCCTGCCATTAATGGAAAAGGGCTGGCTGGCAGCTGGGGGAGAGATAGCAATTAAGCAGCGCGGATAATTGTGTGTTGCTTTCGTGAGAGGTCAGTGCAGAAAGTGGCTCTTCCATCTCCGTGTGTGAGCACTCACTAAACTCAAGGGAATTGGGCATTTTAGCGTGGTTTCAGCTACAGACCTAACGTGCCCTCCCTGCTGCCCCAAGGACCTTTATCAAGTGCAGACTGGCAGCCACAAGTGATGGAAATCCCCCATGGAGGAGAAGGGATGGGGGAGAGTTTGTGGGATTTGAGATCTGGACAGGAGAGAAAAGAACTGTGAGCTGCAGCCTCGGTGGGATTTGGGAAGGTGAGATACAGTGTTAGCAAATGGCATCCTACCAGAAGCCAAGAGTTGGCCATGGTCAAGCATAGAGATCCTGTTGTCCCCCGTCCCCAGTACAATCTCCCTGCTGCCCACCTCTCATTATTCCCTTCCCATTTTGCAGCTGACATCTCAGTTTTCAGTCATTCCAGCCACTTTTTCCCTCTGCATCCAAAGCCAAGCTGGGCGGCCCAGAAGCAAAAGCACAACTTTACTTACAACTTCCCAACCAGGTTTTGCCCATGTCCATCATTAATTAAAACAGAGATGATACCCGCCAAAAAAGTCATTAGCAGTTTAGCAGAGGGTCAGAAAACAGGTCATTGACTTGCTTTATCACGGCTCTGAAATTCTCCTAAGAATAGAGCACTTTAGATTAATTGGGGGGAAAATGGATTGGAAAGTTGCAATTAAGTTGATGTCATAATTTTGAAAAAATCAGGTGCTGTAGTTCTCCTCTCCCCGACTTTAATTGGTGTTCCAGTCCCAATTGGCCGTATTGATAAAATGCTGCCCATAAGAAAAATATAATTAGCATTGGTTTAAGAGGTACAAACTTTTTAAAGAAAAAAAAAATGATTAAGAACTAGGCTAAGAGCAACACTTCTTTTCAGTTTCTAGAAGCT
The DNA here is from genome assembly GCF_002078875.1 of Numida meleagris. Taxonomy (NCBI): domain Eukaryota; kingdom Metazoa; phylum Chordata; class Aves; order Galliformes; family Numididae; genus Numida; species Numida meleagris. The sequence continues at coordinate 194,168,521 of NC_034409.1, read as the reverse complement.
TTGGGTACTGTTGCAGCTCTGTGCAAGAGTGAGGTCAGATAACCAGGGGAGAGGAGCAAGAAACTGGAACACGATGCTTCATAGACATAAGAACAGTGTTTGGAGGTGACCTCGTAGCTACGTGGGCTGACCCCAAGGAACTCATTAGCCAAGTTATCATTTAATGATGATCTGGGCAGTGCATAAACATACAGGAGCTGGACTCGGTGATCCTTATGGTCCTTTAAAACTTGGGATGTTCTATGATTTTGCAGCCCTCTGAGATGCAGAGGTGAGCTCAGCTAGACGGACAGGAGACCAGGAGCTCTGCAACCAGCATTTCTGCAAGGCAGGTTCCCAATACTTCTCATGGCTAATGGAGAGGAAACACAGCCCATCCATAGCTCCTTTGGATAGACATTGTCCATTAACAGCTCTGTATGAGAGGCTTTTTCCAGCCTGGATGACTTGCAGCCTTCCAGCACTGCATTTACCATGCTCTGCAGAGACGGCAGACTGATGTGTACATAGGGAAGTTTTCTGATCAAGTCTGCGATGGCAAAATCTGGTGGGATTTGAGGCCCTGACCAGCCTGTGCTGGGGAAAAAGGAGAAGAAAATGAGTTTCTGGCCTTCTAACCATGTCGCTTTACACTTTACCAGAGCCAATAATCCTTCACTACATGAAACACAGCGAATCTGGAAGCAATATGAGAGCCATTCCCCTTGCTTGCCCTGAGCCTCCCCCTTGGCTTTGGCTGCTCTACCCCCTGTCAGCAATACCACCGCTTCTTTTTGGGTTTTCATACCTTTCAAGTCACTTTGCACGGCCATCCGATTCTCCTTTGCCATCACTTACTTGAGCTGTACATATTTAACTCTTTTAATCTTCCATCAATAAATCACTCCCTTCAAACCCTTAATCATTTTCAACGCCGTCCTCAAAAATCCCCTCAGCGAGATGACACTCGTCAGGCACCGAGTTAATTAATAGATGACAGATCCCTTCCTGTGCTGAGCTGCGCTCCTGGAAAACAATTTGAAAAGTGCAAAGGAAAGAGAAGGCGAGGTTTAACTGTTTGATGGGGTGGCCACACTGACAGCATGGGGTATTCCAGGAGACCTCCCTTTGGTGGAAAATGCGGGTCCAGCATATAGCACCATAGAATCATTAAGGTCGGAAGAGATCACTAAGATCATCTAGTTCAGCTGTCAACCTGTCAAGCCCAACCATCAACCCGTCAAACTGATGGCAGAACCACCAGTGGAGGTCTCCAAGAAGAGGTGCCTGCCACCTGTGCTCCCTGTCCAACATCTTGTTCTACTCAGTGCAGATTGTCACTGCTTTTGGTGGAGTCTGGAGAGCAATTCTGCTCACCCTGAAGTGAACATCCACCAACAACTCTGTCCTCTGTTGGACTCAATAGGTTTGCCTCTGGCGTCCTGCCTGGTCCCCAGCTCCGCATCTCTTGCACAATTTGGGAATCTCACACATGACCCTGGACACCCACGTATGCCAATAAACCACTTCCCTCAGCCCAACCACCTGTACACGAGCATCTGAAACCACGTGGGAGCCCTGGGGCGTTCCATCCACAGAGGGTGGTCAGAGAGGACACAGGTGGGGTGCAGCTGCCAAACCTTGGGACCCACCATCACTCATGGCTCTGCATCTTCCCTCTTGGGTACCCAGGGGGGTTGTTTTGACTTTGAGCAGCAGTGCAGGGCTGTGCTGAGTGCAGGGAACACAGCGGGGAGCAAGTGGGTGTTACATCTTTGTGCAAGGCTGGGAATGGTGTAAGGACAGTGGTATCACCACAGCTCAGAGGAATATTTATTAACCTCTTCTTTACTTTTTTTTCAGCGCTGTCAAAGTCACCTATGTACTTCTGTATCACTTCCAAAAATAATAAAAAAAAAGAAAATGTTGCAGGTGCTGATAACATCTGACATCTCTCTGATTTACTGACAAACTGCTGGGGAAAGAAATCGGAGATAAAGGCAGACAATTCATCCAGCTACCCTGGAGACTCTACAGAGCTTCATGCTCTTTGGTATAAATTAACCCATCCTGCCTCACAGCCTTTGGGCACTGCTCTGTTATGGACCCCATAACAAGGAAAGCACCTTCTTCAGCTTCTGAGCAAACTCACCGTGGGCTGATTCCCTTCTGTTCCCTTTCTCAGGGTGCAGCCTGGCAAATAGGGGCTGCTGCTGTGCAGTGAGGGGTCTCAACATGGGAGGGGATGCTGTGGTTGGGCTTGTTCCTCACTTTTGCACCTTGTGGTTGTTCACAGTGATCAGAAAACTGTGGATCTTGCCCAGGGAGGCGGTGGAGTCACCGTCCCTGGAGGTGTTCCAGAACCATGGAGATGTGGCACCAACGGACACGACCAATGGGCACGGTGGGATTGGGCTGGGGTTGGACTTGGTGATCTTGGAGGTCCTTTCCATCCTTAATGATTCTATGATCTGGGCTCAAATTTCAGGATGGCCAGATAGGGAGAGATAAGAAAGACAGCCTTGTGCCTTGGATGCATCACGTCTACACCAAATGCTTGGCTTCCAAGACACTCATTGTGTTGCTCATGGCCACAACCAAGACTGGGGCAACCGCCACTACTGTCTTATGCTGAAATGGGAGGTCCTTGTGACCTGTGGCATAGGTCCAGGAAACAGATGGAAACATATCACCTCCTCATGATCTCTCCCCACCTCCCTCCATCCGTGCTTTGCCAAAATCTCTCCCCCAACTCCTCCCAGTTTGCCACCTGTGCCCCATTTCTCTGCCCATGTGGCCAAAGGAGCAGTTGACAGGTGCTCTGCCTATATCTATCCAGCTCCAGCCAGCTCCTGGGATGAGTCAGAGCTCTGCATGACTTGTAAGGCTCTCGTGGGGAGAGGAAACACCAACCAGTGCCAAGCAGACCATTCTCATCTTCTGGTGGGTTCACTGAATAAAACTTTTGTGGAGAGAGCCAGCCTGGTGGCTGGTGTCACAGCTAACAAGCAACTGCAGAAACATCTGGCAGAATCCCTGCTTCTCCCTATTCAATCCCTGACTGCATCTGCTTCAAAATCTTTTGCCCTTTGGTGCATATGAGAGGAGAAAGGTTCATGCAGATGTTTTCCATTTGAACGAGAATCTTGATCTTGAACTTGACAGCTCTGCAGGCCAAAGTCTGTACTTACTGCGTGGGTTCAAGCTACTGCAGATGGTAATCTTCGGAAGCAGTTTTGAAGTTGTTATGTTTCTTTGTGGTAAAAGGATCCAAATAACCCAAATAACTCAAATAACAGCAGCTGGGAGAAAAGCTCCGTGGAGAGGTCAGAAAAGTGAGTTTTGCTGAGGACTGAAAGCATCTATGGAGTCTGGGGAGGTGTTTTGGTGCAGGGGTGCAGCAAGCCAGGACCAGCAAGGAAACAAGGCTGGAAGGCTCTTGAAGGATGAGAGCAGCCACAAAACCACATACACTGTGGAGAGAGTGCTGAGAGAGATAGCTTTGGGGGCAGAAAATAACTCCAAGTGGGGTACAACAACCTCAAAGCTATTCTGGGCAATGGTGAGCTGCAGCACGGAGAGTCGAGGCTGTGGGGCTGCTTTAATCAAACCATATCTGTGCTGTGCTGTGCTGAGGGAGGCAGCGGGCTTAATGGGTAAACAGGGCTCCATCAGCAGCGTGCCTGGTTCTCCCATCCATCTTTCCACCCCTGAAAAAATAAACACCCAAGCAAATATTGGCTCGTTGGTCAAAGGGAGAACAGGGCTGTCTGGGCGCATGTCTCATCCCCGTGTTGTGTTTGTTAAGGTTATGTCATGGTGCTGTCAGAGAGAGCTCTTACAGAATAAGATGGGAGCACTTCAGATAAGGCTGGGTCAGTGCACACACACCCTGAGAGGGGAGAACAGGGGACGTCAGCAGGTGGGGAGCAGGGAAGAGGCGTGCTCCAAGAAGGAGTAACTCTTTATCCTGCAGAAGCTAGGTGCTGTGGCACAGGATGGTTGAAAGCATCCATTCCCTGAGGTTCCCTCTTCCATTCGCACCTCCAGACTCATGAGCCCACTGTGGACCTTGGCTGCTCACTGGGAATATCTGTTCTGAAGGGGATAAGGAGACAGGAGAGGTGTCCTCTCCTCCTGGGCTACCACTGCTCTGTATGGTGACACCAAGATTGGTTAACTCTTGCTTAGCTCCACTCTTAACTTCTGTCTCTTTCCATGTTAAGTCCCATGGCAGGTGGTGGCTGTTTAGTTTCACTCCAGGAAGAATATCGGGGCAAAACGCAAAGATTTTGGGATGGAAGTTGCCAAGCTGATAGGAGAGACCCCATGGCTCCTTGCCAGCAGTGAGCATCTCTCCCCACCAGCACGTGCTACACCAAGGATGCACAGACCCACATCCTGGGTGGGACATCTGCTGCTTTAACACCCGAGTCTGAACACTTGGCTCCCAAGGGCCCTCCCAGTCTCTTGATTTCACAGATGATCACCATTTTCCACAAAATTTGCCTCTTCCCAGTGTTCCCTGACGCTGGCCATATTTTCTCCTTTCTCTGGGTACCCTCCAAGGGGTTCTCCAAACAGCATCTGCTGTAGAAATGCTCCTGTATTTTTGCAGTGGATCTCAGAGGGCTGAGGGGAAAACACTTTTGAGGACTGGCAGCCAAACTGCCCTGGGACCCCTCGGTGGACACCGCACACCATTCACATGTTCCCAAGGCTGACACATGCACACCTTCCTCCTCTCAGACATTTAATCAGGATGAATGCTCCATGGTTTCCATCATTAAAGACAGCAGGAGGTCCACGTGTGCTCCGCTGCTTGTGTTTGACCAATAGCTGCCCCATGGCATCTCATGCCTTTAACCCATGAGCTCTTCCAGCAGGAGATATGTAAGACACAGGTTGCCCAGGGAGGTGGTGGGGTCACCGTCCCTGGAGGCGTTCCAGAGCTGTGGAGTTGTGGCACTGAAGGACATGGTCAGTGGGCATGGTGGGATGCGTTGGGGTTGGGGATCCTGGAGGTCTTTTCCAGCATGGTGGGGGTGGGTTGGGGTTGGACTTGTGGATCTTGGAGGTCTTTTCCAACCTTCATGGTTCTATGCTTCCTGATGGCCCCGGGAGGAGGTCCACCAGCCTGCAGCCGCCCTCTGCACTCCACATTCCATGCAGAATCACCAAATCCTCAAACAGCTGAGAGCCGAAGGGACCTCCAGAGCCCATCTGATCCAACCCCCTGCTCAAGGAGGGCCACCTAGGGTAACCCAGAACCACGTCCATATGGCACACGACCCCCAAACCTCCCTTAAACTCCTTGTATATGGGTTCCAGTCTTGGAGTGCCCTCACCCCAGCCTCCACAGGCAGCAGAGGAGGATGCTGAGCCTTTCCCTCTGCCTCGCCGAGCGCAGTGCCGTGCCGTGCCTTGAAGCAGGTGGCTCAGTCCTTATCAACGGAGGAGAATGTCATCAAACAAGCGGCAGAAAAATGGAAATGCAAAGATCCATAATTCATGACGGAGCAGACACGATTTAATAGGGCGTGCTCGCGGGCTCACCACCTCGCTCTGCACGCGGCATCGCGGCAGGATTAGCCGGATGAGGTTTTGTCGAAAACCCTTTGTTCTCCCAAACCCTCCCTGTACACTCGGGTCCTCTGCTCCGAGCTCTGCACTCAGGGTGACTTGCAAGGACCTGGTCGGTGTCAGAAAGAAAAGGGCTTATTTACACATAAATGAGAAAGGCAAATCTCCGCCGCAGTCGAGGGAGTGGGGGTGTTATTGGCAATTTCCTTCCTCACCTTGCAAAGCGATAACCCTGGGCTTCTGGCACTCAGCAGGGTGGGGATACAGCCCATGGGACAGCTTCGTGCTGGGATGCACGGGGTAACGCTTTGATTCCACCCATGCCATAAGTGCAAGAGGATGGCCACTGCGCCCCAGCATTGCACAGGGCATAGAAAAGCACCTGATTCTTAAATGGGCTTTCAAATTCCCCAAACAGCTTCTAAACAGCCTTTAATGTTCCATCAAACAGACCAAATGTCACCCTGTCCTCGTTGCAAGGACAGGACCCAAAGAGCAAGGAGCACCAAGGCTCAGAAGGCCACGGGAACATGAATCCCAAGGAAACGCCTCACTGCTGCTTTGGGGCATTTATTCTATGTTAGGGGAGGAATCACAGCTTGTAACCAATGGGGAATGTGAGATACAAAGTGATTTGCCCAGGGTCAAATGGACGGACACAGACCCACCTTGGGTCCAGCCCCCAGACCTTCATTGCCTTCCATCCTCTATTGCTCTCTGCTCCTTCTCATCCCACTTGCCCATGGTTGGGCTCTGCTGCGGGCAGTTTTCTGCAGGGGTCAGAGAGACAGCAAGAGCAATTTCAGGAAAAATGGAAGGAGGGGAAACTCCACCAGTGCCCAGCATTCCCCAGTGTGAAAACCCAGTCTGGTATCCCCCCTGACTCCCACTCAAAATGCCAAAATAATCATCCAGGTTCTTCCCAGCCCAGGCTGATGGGGGGGGTTTCTCTTCCTGTGCTTTACTTTGAGCCAAAAACATATCTCACATCCCTGCTGGGATGAGAAGGGGAGGAACCAGCAGGGACAGATCCCATCAGAGCTTCCAGACAAGTACCCTGCAGAGCTTTCTGTTCCCTTTTTTTTTTTTTTCCTATCTTTAAAATATTATTAATTCCTTGGGTAGCGACTGTGAAAAGATTTAGAAAAAAATAATAACCAGGTAGAAGTAGTGTCAGCAAGGAGAGCCTGGTCAGCCTTAATCACCCCATACATTTCCAGCAGCAACAGGACAGCGTTTCACTGGGGAGCATCTTCCTCCTCAGCTGAAGTGGATTCCTATTAATCATCACTATTTCAGGCAACTCATTCATTGCAGCTGGCCCAAATGAGTTTCACAGAGTGGCCATGCATGCATTTAGCATCCTTTCAGCTAGGTGACTGTGACTGGTAAGGGCTCAGAATCCATCCACCCACCCATCCATCCACCCCTCCA
>NC_034409.1:194127829-194160885 GCF_002078875.1 Numida meleagris | reverse complement strand
ACCCATCCATCCACCCATCCATCCATCCATCCATCCATCCATCCATCCATCCATCCATCCATCCATCCATCCATCCATCCATCCATCCATCCATCATGGCTTTGGGTGTTTGTTGCTCCCCACCAGCTCTGCTCACCTCTCTGGACCCTGAGATGGAAGGCTTGGGGTGGACACTCAACACAGAATGGGATGCAAGGAGAGATTCCTCAGCTCCTCAGCAGCACTACTTTAAAAATGGGTTCATGTGGCTTCAGGAGATCTGAGGTTGGCAGGGATTTGGCAAGCCACCGAGGTCCAGGACCTCCTGCACAAACATTGTACTCCCTTGTACCCAGTCACCATCACTAGTCATCCCCAACAGCTGTGCTCCAGGATTCCCTACAGCAAGGAGCTGATGAGCCTTTCTGTGCCATTCAGCTCATCCTGGGCTATGCTGGCACCACAATGCATTCCCCCTTGAATGTGGAGAAAGCTTCTTCCAAAAACTAAAAGTGCTTCTGTGCTCCCTGCTTTGCTCCAACCAGCAAGGCTTTCATGGCTTGGAGTCCACTTCTGAGGTCAAAACTCAGCTGGAGCACTCCCCTTTTTGCCTTATGCAAAGGCAAAGTTTCAGAAATCTTAAGACATTTTAATATAAAGGTCTTTTTTTTCTCTTATTTTTAATTCCTGCCTTAGCAAGGGCTTGGACTTGATGATCTCCAGAAGTCCCTTCCAACCCTGGGATTACCTATAGCACGATATACATGTACAAAACACACATATTACATATAAGAGTACAGTGAGAGCTGGGTTATCTATACAATTACCAGCACAGACATTATGTTTTCATTACAGCTATTGTTTCAACTCATACATCCATACATACAGAAACCCTAGGAGGGTGCTCTTGCTGTGCAGTGTTGCTATAGGTCTCCATTTGAGGGGTTGGACTCGATGATCTCTAGAGGTCCCTTCCAACCCCTACAATTCTGCGATTCTGTGATTACCAGAGCTCATGGCTAGCTGGAGTGCAGGGCAGGTCTGGCTGGATTCAGTAATTCATATCAGTATAAAACCACCCTAAGTGGGGAGAGGGAGGATTAAATACAAGTCATCCCCAGAGCCCAAATTATTTGCTCACGCTGGCTGCGTTTCCTTAGTCAGCAATGAGACTTTTACTGTTTGCTTTATTGGTAGTCCATAAAAACCTCGTTACACAAGTCTGCTGGTGATACATCATTTCTGCGTGACACCTCCTGATGAGGAGGGATCGGCTCCCTGTTCTGCTGCATTTTGGGTATGTGAGGTCTGGGACCCTCTGGGGCTGCTCATTGGGCTGGGGTTTGGCTTCGTGGTGGGACGTGAAGGCTCCAGCCCCATAAGTAGGACACTTCCAGAGCCCACGTGCCCCAGCTGGAGAGTGGCAGGAAGGGTGCAGGGAGTGCCCCCATGAGACCCCCAGCATCTCCTTCCCTCCATCCTAAATCTGGGCAGTTTGTAGCGAGTGGATCCTTGCAAAGACATTTTGGGAGCAAGCAAAGTCCCTGTTCTCATGTGAATGGCAGGATTTGCTGTTGTTTCCCACTGGCCATGGAGTAGCCCTTGGCCATGGATTTGGACTCAATGATCCTTGTGAGTCCCTTCAAAGCCAGGTTGGATGGGGCTCTGAACAACCTGATCTGGTGCCTGGTTTAGTGGTGGCATCCCTACCTGCAGCAGGGAGTTGGAAGTAGGTGACCTTTGAGGTCCCTTCCAACCCAGGCTGGGTTCTATGACTCTATGATTCCAACTCGGGATATTCTGTGGTTCTTATTAGACTTTTTATGGGGGAGTAATGACAAACTGGACCACGTATTCACGCAGGTTAATGGGGATCCCACATGCAGAGAGTTTCCAGAGCCAAAATCCTCCCGAGCCTTTGCTTGACCCTCAGTCTCCACTCTTGGGAATCATATCAGTCGTTCTTGGGAGATTGCCTCCATCCCAGCATGGCTTTGCCAACAGGAGCAGAGATGAGGCTGATCTCTGGGCAGCCACCCAGACCTCTCCAACAGCCAGCTGGGCTGTGTCCCTGCTGGAAATCGGGGTGGGAGCACGGAGCTACATGGAGGTGGAGGAAAAACCATGAAGTTCAGCATGGCTTGTGTAAAGATCCAGCTGTGATTGCAGTTTTCCTGGCCAAACCCAGCTTTTCCTAACATGTCAAGGACACCCTGCCCACCCCAACCAAGCCACGTGCTGGGCACCATTTCTGAGGCTGTGGACTCAGCAAGAACAGGCTGAACACAGGGAATTTTGCCTCACCTGCCTCTTGCCCTGGCTCTCAGTGTTTGCTCAGGCTGCAAGGAGGAGAGGAGAGAAAAGAGGGGCTGGGGAAGAGGAGAAGAGGTGAGCATTATGGTCTGCCTCTCCTCAGCCTCACTGATCAATGCCTCAAACCTAATGAGAGTGGAACAAGGATCTGCTCCTGTTTGTGCACTGTAACGGAGGATGATGCCGAGTGGTTGGATTCTGGCAGTGGAAATGGAGGGCTGTGGTAATGTGACAAGAATTAATGAAACGTAACCAGGCTTTCATATAATTAAAAACAGGAATTGCTGGAAAGATGGCTCATGCAAAGCGGTGGGCTGGGGGTGGGCAGGGTTGATTAAAACTGGTAGCTGGCTACAAATGATTAGATTAAAATCAATTAACTGTAGAATTGCTGTCTGGCACATGGAAGGATAATTCAGTTACATAACTGGCAACGGGATTTGCACTTTGCAAATGTTGTTTCAGTAAATCAGACCGAGCTTAGACAACATGGCCATTTCACAGGGCATAACGCTGCTCTCTGATTTCGGGAGGGGATTTTTGGGGGGAGGAAGGCAACAGCAGGAGGAACCTGCAGCAGTGAATGAGGAGGAAGCGCAAAGAATGCGACAAAACTCTGCCATGCCCTGGTTGTTTGCAAGCAGGAGCTGCTCTCATTACACTTTCAAAGACCGGTTGGATTAAGGAGGCATTAGAGGAATTCAGCTCCCTGTCCTCTCTCCTCCAGAGCCTGCTGCTGCTGGTGGTGCCCATTAGCGCTAATGCAAGCGCATTAGCACGTTGAAAGGATTCCTGTGTTACAGCAGTCCCTGATGACTTCATTCCTTCTTCTCTCTCTAAACACGGGAAGAGGGAAGCTGTGGGGGGAAAGCCTGCAGAGAGAAAGCAAATAGCTGCTGGCTGTGACACAGCAGTGGCAGGGTGAGTCAAGGCCACCAGCACTCATGTGCCTGGAGCACATCAGATGACCCTGAAGCACCCTCTTGGTTTGGGTTGTGGAGACAGCTGGGTCATAGAAACCCGACATCTTCGGTGCCCACGGAAGCAGAAGAAAGATGTGGAGCTGTTGGAGCAGGTCCAGAGGAGGTCACGAGGATGCTCAGAGGTTGGAGCACCTCTGCTACGTGGACAGGCTGAGAGCTGGGGGTGTTCAGCCCGGAGGAGGGAATCTGAGAACCATAGAGGTTGGAAAAGAACCACTAGGATCCCCAGCCCTACCCCAACCCACCCCCACTGTGCCCTGAAAGGACGTTCCTCAGTGCCACATCCCCACGGTTCTGGAACACATCTGGGGACGGTGACTCCTCCACCCCCACCCTGGGCAGCCTGTGACTGTGCCTGACTGCCCTTACTGAGAAGAAATGTTTCCTAATATCCAACCTGAAGGTTCCAAGGAGACCCTGCAAAGGGTTCCCAGAGCCTAAAGGGGCTGCAGGAAAGCTGGGGAGGGACTCTGTGCCAAGGTTGTAGTGATGGGACAAGGGGTAATGGTTTTAAGCTAAAAGAAGCTGGATTTTGATTAGATATTAGGAAGTAATTCTTCACCTTGAGGGCAGTGAGGCCCTGGCATTGCTGCTCAGAGCTGTGGGTGCCCATCCCTGGCAAGGCACAAGGCCACAAATGGACTATGGGCACTGGGTGGTGGGAGGTGTCCCTGCCCATGGAGGGGGTTCGGCTGGGTGGGCTCTGAGGTCCATTCCCACCAGAACCTGTCTGGGATTCTGATATTCTGTGATCCTATCCACCTCCAAGGCTCCTAGAGCCTTGAGCTGCACCATGGAAATAGCCAAGCAAAGCATCAGAACGGTGCAGAAAGGTGTTCAGGTGGTGCAATACGTCTGCGCTCAATGTGGAGATGCAGAGCTCCCAGTCTGCTCCTTGTCCTCCCAGGGGGTGAGGATGGGCTTTGCCCCTCCTTTCCCAGCAGAATCCTCCTGGAAGACCCCTGGAAATCTCCCACGCCATCAGAAATACGTGTGCTTTTTGTCAAAGAGGTAAAACTCGGGTCAAAAATGACTACGTATAGAGCAGAGAAACATCTCCTGAGCCATCTGCCTTGCACCACAGCCAAACTCTGCTTACAGCCTACCGAGGCTTTAAAAAAACAGGTTGACTGGCTCTCATTCCAAGCTTCCAAGCCATTTTTTTGCTTTTTATAAGGCTGTTTAAACATGGCACTAAGCTGCTGTCCATCATAATAAGCTCTCGGTGGAAAATTAACCCTGCCTCTGCCTCTCTCTGTGCCCACCGTGGGAAATGCCCCTTGGTTCGAGACCTCACATCCAACCTCAGCTTCACCCAAGGTCCTGGTGGGAAGACCCTTGCAAAAGATGCAGTACTACTGTATTTAATGGGTGTCGGTAGAACCCAGTCCCACTCCTCTGTCTTTTGCTCATTCTTGCATTTGATTATTATCAAAATCCTTCCTTTCCCAGCTCGTCCTTTCTCCGTGCCTCACTCACATCCCATCTGAATCTCAGCTGAGATCCCTCTCCTCGCCCACCTCTCCTTCCCATCGCCAGCATTAACGCCAGAGCATCATCGCCGCCCAAATCCCTGCTGCAAATCACCAGCTCTGCGGGTTCAGAATAAAACCTTTTCCATTATGGAGAGATGGATCATCATTTCCCCTCCTGAGTGAGGTGCAGCAGATTTATTGCCCTGACTCAGCCATCAGGTTTATGTGAAGGGAGTAAGGTCAGGACAGAGTTTATAAACTCTGTCAATATTTCTGTTCTAGGAAGCTTTCTTCTCCCTGACAAAGTAATCCAGCAATGCTGTTTCCTTGTTTGATGCCTTTAATAAAACCAGAAGGACACGGGTGTCTTGAGATAATTCACTCTCCAGCACTCTTCAGCGCTGATCCGCACCGTGGAAATGTCTGTGTGTTATCACTGCTGATGCCAGAAAATCGCTCCATTCTTCCAGCGCAGAAAATCTACCGACCCCAAATCCAGACAAAAGTTATTTCCTTTTTCTTCTGCAGTTCGATGTCTGTAGATTTTCCTGTCCGGAAACGTTTCCAAAATTGGTCAGGGTGCCAAATGAACTCGTTCTGCTTTTGATTTAGAGAGGACAATAAGCTGTGCTGGTTTGGGGCTTTTTGTTGTTGTTGTTGTTGTAACATGTTTAAATTAAAACCCCTAAAAGCAGTTCCAAAAGGGAAAGTTAGCCTGCTCCATTTCTGCTTTACAAGGAGATTCTGCTCTGGGGACTTTTCCTGACACAGCTATTTGCTGAATCTAGACATATCTGTACAAAGTCGGTCGTTGAACAAGCCCAAATTCCCCTACAGACACAAGATCCTCATGAGCACTTCTGATTAGCTCTTTCAAACAGCTGTGGTTAGATGGCATTATCATGGAAATATAGGCCTTGGAACGTGTCCTTCCAGAGATGGCAAAGCTCCAGTGGGTCACCTTGTCCCCATCTCCATCATCTTGTCCTCCTGCACAGAGGCAATATGGGGACATTTGGATTCCGCAGTGTTTTGATCACCTCCAAGGTGGGCAGACAGGAGCAACTTTTTCCCAACTATAGGGTAGCTTGTAGAGCATATCTTCACCCTGCCCAGGACATTACAAAGACCTTTTCTAAAGCTATGTGAGGTTGGAGAAGTTATAGAAACATAGAATTAGCAAGTCAATTGTCTTCAGCCCTGCAGGACAGGAAAACAGAGGGTTCTCCTTGGTCCATGATATTCCAAGGTAGACTCTGTGCATGGGCTCTGCAGGTTGCCATTTCCAAGCCAACCTGATACCCAAAGATTGAGTTCTCTCGGCTTTAGCTCCAGTTTAATCTGAGACCCACCACCACGGACAACTTCCATGCCTTTGGTCTCGGATCTAACTGAGGTCATCTGGCATTCCTTTGCTCTCAGATCACCCAGCCTTGGTCATCTAGCACCCTTTTGCTCTCAGGTCACCCAACCTTGGTCATCTAGGATGCTTATGCTCTCAGGTCACCCAACCATGGACATCAAGCACTCTTTTGCTCTCAGGTCACTTAGAAGCACACTTTCTATTCATAGACACCCCAGGACAGCTTGTGGGAAAATGAACACCTGATGCTTCCCAGCCTCTGATGTTTGCTAATGATATCCTGGCAGCTCCATGCCAAACAGCTCTGTGGAGGAGAAGCACACCTCTCTCCAGATGGCTAGAGCTGCTGTCAGCTCGGATAGGGAAATCGCAGCTGAAATGAAGATGCAAACTGGCATGCAGCAAGGTAGACATCAAAATTATTTGTGATCTGTGAAGTCTGTCACTACCTATGAGTAACAGTCCCGTGATTGCCTGTCAAAAAGCAGCCCCTGCTGAACTTAATTGCAAACCTGATCCAACATGTTTTGAACAAGGCTGCTGGCAGGAACTAGGAAGCAGGCAGGTGCAGAGAATCGCCAGCACACCCTCTGGGATGGGGGGACACTGAGTTTCCAAGGGATGCAGGATGCCCCATGGAAGATGTCATTTGGAGGTCCAGGGCTAACAAGGAAGAGGGTTGGTGCAAGCTCAGCAGAAGGTCAAGCTCTTGGGATATTTCTTTTTCTTGCCTTTTTTTCCATCTAGGAAGATTAAGAAGAAATGAAGCATATCTTGGTTCTGCCTTTATACTGGGACGATCTATAGCTTGTCCTTAGCCTGCACCTGGGATGTTGGGTGAGGCACAGTGCTCTGATTTCCCACCATGACCCCAGTTCTGTGATGTTCAGGAAAACACCAAGCCCTTCTGGCCACCTACTGTGCTGTGCTACCATGTGCTGCTTTCTTCTGCAGGTGGTTGACTCCACATCAAGCCCAAGCCTTTGGCATTGCTGCAGGTGGTCAGTCCTCCTGGAGGACTTGGAAATATGGGAGAAATTGCAAGTGCAATGAGAACAGTGTGGGATGAAGCTGCAAGGACTGGGAAAGGTGGGCTAAGACACTTTGTCTCCTTCTGCCCTTCTGTACAAAGGTCTCCTTGTGCAGGCACCGTGTTGGAAAGGGGAGTGTGTGGGGTGAGCACTTTCCTGCTGTGCTGATTTGAGTCTGGACTGCAGCACCCATGATAGCAATCTTTTCCTAGATGGTGAAAATTTCACAAATTAGCAAGCTCTCTTACATTGCTGCACAACAAAACCCAAATGCATCTACCTCTGGAGTATAACGGAGCACATAGCAGTCTGTTACCATAACCAGTGGGAAAATATTTGGAGACAGGGATGGGAAGATGGAGTTAATCACGTTCTCGTCGTTAGGACAGGTCTCATTGAAAGCAGACAGAGATGCACAGGTCACCATATCATCAAGTCTCTCTCTTTTTTTTTTTTTTTTTGGCTACCATCTTCACCTCCCTGCAGAAGGCAAAACACTTCAGGTTTCTCTCCCGGGCTTGGTCCCTGCTGGTAGGCACTACCAGAACACAAGCAAACAGCCATCCAAAAAGAGATGGGGCACCTGGAAGGCTCCCTTCGGGGAGATGTGCTCACCTCCCCATGGCAGACACATTTGGCAGCTTGTGAAGAACGATGCCGTTGGCAGGATGCAGGTTTTGGGGTCCAGACCACTCAGCATTCATGGGCACAGACCTGTTCCCCCATCTGGTGGGTGTCAATGAAAGAGCTGCCCATTTAAGCCATTGCGTGAGTGCAGGTGTGCAGAAATGAAGGTGCTGGATCCTTGCAGCACAAAAGGACTCGCACTGAGCATCAACAAGCTCCAACTCCTCTCTTTTAAGAGAAAATGAATGCTGGCTGCAGAGCAACTCCCCGATACGGTGACTCACCAGCCCTTATGCTACGCTTCTTATTTACACTCCCCAGCACTAATGTTGTTGTACTTAACAGCTCACAAGGTACGATCTCATCTTCTAAATATACACCCCCATTGTACTGCCCGGACTCCCTTCGTTATATCATGAGTTGACTGCAGGCATCAATCATGGAGCTGATAAACAGAAACGGCCCTAATATCATTTCATGGGCTGCAAAGAGTCAGATCGCAGCTGTGCTGGAGCCAGATGGAAGAGGGAGTGTGGCGTAGAGTGGTGCTCCGTTAAATATATGTGACATTTAATTATGGCTGCAATAGGTTCTCTCTCATTTAGGGTAACTGGAGACTGGATTCTGCAAATAAGAGGAAAAAACAAAATAGGTAATGCAGATAATACACGACCTGCTGCTTCCAGACCCAGCCTGGACATCCACTGGTGCATTCCACAGCATGCTCTGATCCTGGAGGATTTGTCATCTCAAATGCAGCACCATGCAAACACCAGAGGCTGCAGGGGTTGGCCCCAAATGGGATGAGCTGCCCACAGACAACAGGGAGTCAACAATGCTGTAGCTACCTCTGTTGTTGCAGTGCTGCAGAGGTTCCTCGGGACTGGGTCCTGCTGCTGAGCGTTGGGATGGGAAAGCAGTGCTGCTGTCAAGGACAGGCAATGTCCCAGGTGGATGGAGGTGGCACCTGCAGCCAGGTGAAGGCCACCCTGGTCAGTGGTGGGAGCTCTGGTCACACATCCTCAAGAACCCAACTGGACTTCAGGATGCATCATGGGTTGGGGTTCATCCAAGGGGGTCTCAGAAGAGACCAAAGATGTGTCTACACTGAAGGTTTTGCAGAAAACAAAGGGAAAGCATGGAAAAAAAATACCACAAAAACAGAGGGTGTTCTCTAAGCATGTGGTCGTACCCACCATCTCCTGGGTCAAGCTGAGCAGGGCTTTCCATGCTGGAGAAACAATGATGTGGAGAGCAGGGATGGATAGAAAGGGCCTCAAATCACGAAGGAGCAGCTCATGGGGCTTTGGTGAGGCAGAGCAGCCAAGCCAGACCTTTGGGAATGGTGCAGCAGGGTCATGGGTTGGCTCAGGCATGATGTATACTGATTGCTGTAATGATTCAGTGCGGGATGATCAGGCCTGGATGCATCTCCAGATGGTGGGTGAAGAGGTTGCAAAGAATGAATGTGGAAGAGCAAGTGCTCCTGGGGCGAGTGCTCAACAATTTTGTGGTCTGGTGCCGTGAGTCCTGAGAAAGGGGTGACACAGTGTCAGAATCATGGATTCATTAAGGCTGGAAAAGACCTCTAAGATCTCCAAGTCCAACCCCAACCCACCCCACCATGCCCACTGACCATGCCCCTCAGTGCCACGGCTCCATAGATCCTGAACACCTCCAGGGATGGTGACCCCACGAGCACTCTGGCAATGTCTGGAATCACGGATGTATTTCTCGACTTCTCAGTTTTAGGGCAAAAGCAGAGCAAGGACCTCCTGTTTCTCAGCTTCTCCCCCCTCGGCCATCTGCTTGCAGTAATATATGTTTAATGAAAGGGTGAATGCAGCATGCGGCTAGAAATCTTGTAGGCATGTTTATGTTTTGTACTGATACTCTTTATTAAATCAAAGGGTTTTTTTTTTTTTGCCAGGTGGAAAACACGGATTTCAGTAAAAAATGAGCCCATTTAATAACAACCTTTTTGTAACAGATAAGACTATATCCAGCTTTTAAATTCTGATAATGATCTCCTCCTTGAAGCCCCGCTATCAAAAATTAAAAAGTCTTTTTCTCCAGGCGTGGAGTTTTCAGGAGCGAATGATGGATTTATGGGTGGAATGTACCTAACCAGGACCGATTTGTTTCAAGCCTGAGGGTTTATTTCTTTTCTGGTAAACAAATGTCAAGAAAGCACCATGTGAAAATGCAGCTTTCCTGCATGTGGGCCGCTTCGGTTCCCAACAACCCCACCTTCTGCAGCTCCTAAATGCTAACAGCTTGGTCTGCTTTTGGGGGCAGGTATAGCATTGTATTAATGGGAAACTGGAGGCAGAGAGGATTTCTCCATGGGGATGTGGCACTGAGGGACGTGGTCAGCGGGCATGGTGGGATGGGCTGGAGTTGGGAATGGGGATCTTGGAGGTCTTTCCCAACCTTAATGGCTCTCTGATTCTATGAAGGCGCTATTCCCATGCAGGCTGTCATTAAAACCAACCTGCTCCCACAAACATCCACGCTTTGGGTCAGCTGAATATCAGAAAATCTTCCTTTACCCATGGGGTAGAAAGATGACAGATGGCGAGGGGACAGGGCCACTGCTTGCCACCCATGGGCTCCCATGGAGGGACAAGATTCCCCGGTACGATGAGGAAAAGTTTCTCCATCAGCATCTGAGCAGTGCATGCTGGTAGATCAGGACAATACTCAAAGACAGAAATAAATGGGATTGAATAATTAAGTGCGCTCTGGAACACGGGAATGGCAGAGCGCAACGCCAGAAATAGGAAATCGCGGCTAATAAAGGCAAGCGACAGTGGAAAATTCATTAAGCATCTCTCAGACAAGAACATTTTGCCACTCGCAGGAAAAAAATTAAACTAGAAATGAAGGAGAATTTGTTCTACAGATGGTTTTTTTTTGATAGGAGCTACACAAAAACCTGAAGAAACATTTGATTAAAGATCGGGAGGGGAAAAAAAAAGAAAAAGATGTGAAAATGAGATGAACCATCTGCAGCCTTCATTTCAATTTCATGAAGCTCAAATCCACTCCCTTGGGTCTCGCCTGTGTAAGACAGTCTGGGGCGGGCGAGTTTTGGGGTGCAGTGAGTTCCTCACCCTGAAGGCAGCTTGCACGTGGGGGCACGTTGCTTGCAAGCTGCATGAGCCTCATCCACCAGCAGTGATGCTCGCACTCCCGTCTTGCAAAGTGCAATGGAGTCCACTTGCTCTCATCCCGATTACACCTCACACCCTCACCTAGACCTGACCTTGAAGCCAAGGTTTGCACTTTCCTTGCACCTAGTGCTCGTGAACACATCCATAATTAAGCATGAGCCAGTCAGGGTGATGCAGCATTTGGGGCTGATAAAGCAGAAGTCAGGAAGCTCCACCCACCCCTCCAGCTCTGCCTCTGCCATGCGGCGCTGCTGGGAATTGGGGCAGGTGGGTTTTTGCCATTTCATGGGCACTAAAAATCCCATTTTTAGAGGCAGTGCTTTCTCCGTGGTAACATAACCCAGGTGCTTGTGACAGCTGACTAAGGTCAACACTGGAGGTAAAGGCAAGGGATGTGTTCCTCCTTCTCTACAGTGACAAAACCAGGCTCCTCCCAAAGCAGTTCCTGTTGCTCCCATCCCACACAGCTGGGCTCATTCCTATCCCCATGCTTGTCTCCTAATCTGTTCTTTCTCTTCCTTATTGCTCCTGGAGGTGCTTTCCCAGCCTCACCCCATGCAACCCAAACACCAGAACAGCCTGAAACCTCCCCCAGCCATCCCACGGGGGCACAGCTTGCACGACGTGTCCCTGGCCCCACGGCGGTGGGTGGTTACACAGAGTGAGAGTGCCCATCTGGCATCACTGTCTCCTGTGAAACGAAGGAGAGGTTTGAAATCCTTCAAACACAAAACTACCTGACACCACGACGGAGCTGACAGCCATCCATTGCCTCAGACCTGCTCACTTGCGTCCTGACGTTAATGCAGCATATGGTCCCCATCCATCTTCCCAACACTCCAGCTCCACGCTGACTGCCTCGCCAGATCCTTGCTTTCCTCCTCCAGATGGTGACCCTGAGACAAGATATCAGCCCAGGATGAGCCCCAATTTGGTCTCTTGCATTTAACAGCAGAGGGGGTGCATACACAGAGGTATTTTTCTAGCGAGATTTGGGTAAAGAGATGTCATCAGTCCATTAGTTTCCAGTGCATGGTAGTGGCAGCACCGCTCAATCTCTTTGTCATGTGTTATTTCTCCATTTGGTTGCACCTCTGTTTTTTTATCAGTCGCTCTCCCTGCTCATCCCGGGTTGGATATTTAGAAAAAATTATTCTCCAAAGGAGTGGTGATTCATGGGCACAGGCTGCCCAGAGAGCGGAGGGGTCACTGTCCCTGGGGGTGTTCCAGAACCATGGGGATGTGCCCCCGAGGGATGTGTTTAGTGGGATGAGTTGGGGTTGGACTTGGGGATCTTGGAGGTCTCTTTAACCTTGATGATTCTGTGATAACTTCCATCCCAACTGCAGACACCAACAGCAGCGAGGAGAGCAAAGTGGTGGCAGAGCCCCTACTGCCTGTGCGCTCTGCATCTGTGTGCACAGCAGAACACACCAAGAGAAAATGCCCTTGTTAAGTGCAAGGATCGTACGGATCCTTCTCTAAGAGCCACGGGGCTGTCAGACCTAGCAATGTTCTGCATCGTATTCTGCGAAAGGAAAGCTTCTCCGTGTTTCTGTCCAACACAACTGCCATTTCTCCTCTCCCTTGTCCTCTTCTCACCCACAGCCTTCCTCTGAAAATCCTCAGTGTACTCCCAGTCCCCAGCTCCAACATCAGGACACCGAGCCTTTTACACCACCCTCTCCCCCTCTGTGTTTGCAAACTCCACTGATTTCTTCTGACGTTTAAAAAATAAGTGCACCAGGCTAAAAGCTTCTGTTCCGTGCAAGAATTATGATTACAGGCCCTCCCCGTGACCAAATAAACCAGTGTTTGCAGCAAAACACGCGTGAATAATCCCAAATGTTTGCTGGCAGCCTTGTAAAGACAAACTGGAGCGGCGGCAGTCTAGAAATGAGAGGCAGTGCAATTACGCCAGGTAAATGCCTGGAATAATATCACAGAAAGACAGGGAAATGGGCCCCCCAGGAGCAACACATTGTGCCTCTGTGGTGAGAGGACTGGAGGAGATCCATCTCAGCTCTCAGCTGTGAAATTCCAAGAGGACATGATTTGTGAAACAGGGACAAGTGGGAGGTTTAATTGGCTGGAGATTTATTATTTGGGCTGGCCTGAGGGAGAAGGAGAATTTCCACCCTGTGGGAAAGCACCTTTGTCCCTAATGGAAATGTCACAACAGAGAAATTCTCCACGGAGGAGGAGGAGGGCAAAGAGAAAATGTTAAGCAATACCAGAAAGTCTTTTATTTGCTTCTTTGGTCCTGAAGGAAATGTGTCTGCCTGCTCCAGCAAGTCACAAGGAATGGAAACTCGAGCGTTTTATGACATTTCAGGGCTTGCCTCTGTTTTCCAGAGCCTCCCATCATCACAAGGAGCCCCCAGGTCCTCATGGGCTGGGGAGAATGAGTTGCAACGAGCTCCCCAGCTCCAGCTCCGCTGACGTTCTCACAGGCACTGCCATTGGCAAATGTCAGACCAACCCAACACTAAACCGCTGCAGTTCAGCAGGCAGAATTGACTCAGTTTGGGTCACCTCAGCCCGCAGTAATAAGCTCACTTCTATTTTCCTGCTAAAAGTGCAAGAATTTCAGTACAGGACAGAACTCTGCGGAGACAGATGGGATGTTTCCCATGGAAAACGTGGCTGAGGTGGCTGGTGGCTCCACTGCCAAGGGGCTCTGCTTGTTCCCAGAGCTGTAAGTGGGCACAGGGCATGATGTCTACAGGCACCTCTTTGGCTTGGTGACCCCTAATTTCCTTCTGAAGTTTGGCCCTGAGTCCTCTCAACCAAGGACAGCTCCGTGGTGGGGCATTGGGTGATGGAGCAATGGTGACCTTCTCCCATTGGGACACTGGAGAGAAGTGAGCTCCGGTGTTCGCCCACTCAAATGCAGTGATTCCTTGGGCTGGTTGCATTTCCACCAAAGACGTCATAAATGGGTCACATTCCCTGTTGAGCATCATTAATACGGCTCAAAGACAGCCCTCTCACGACCCCCCAGTGAGGACGTGCCCCTCTTGGGCAGCAGTGGCTGCTGAGCAGCAGCAGAGCTGTGGGATCTTCATTAGTTAATGAGGCTGAAAGCTCAAGTCTCCTCTCTTACAAAGCTTTCAAGTGGATATTCAGGGCCTGGAGCACTCTAGGGATGAAAGCCATCCTTTTTTTCCTTTCTTCTTTTTGATAATGTTGGTTAATTTCTACTCTCTGCTCAGTTCTCTAAAAGAGAATGAGAAGGAGAGCAGAATCCCCAGAAATCAGGCACAAAATGGCACAAACGTGCTAAAGCCAGAGCAGGTCCCCAGCGCATCCCTCTGCTGTGCCCCGCATTTGGGGATGTCCCTCCCCCTCCTCATGTGGCTGCAGGTGACCTGGGCACCCCTCTTGACCTACTGATGGAAGAAATGGTGCATCTCATCTTTTTCAATTTTTTTTTCAAGGAGACGTGATCTCCTGGTTACGGTGAAATGGGGAAGGAGGGAATTAGAATTGCTCTGTTGCAACGGGAGAGCAGTGAGCTCTCCTGCACCTCCTGGCTGTAGGGCTGTCTGCTGGCAGCTCTTCTCCAGTCATTACCATCTGGTCTATGGATGGGAATGATTCAAAACGAACCCAAATTAACAATGATACTTCTGGTGGTGCCCAAAGGCTTGGGTTGCAGATGGTTCTGAGCGTTTGCAGCACGCTGCAGCCCTGACCATCAGACGGGACCATGACAGGATTCCCTTGGAGAAGAAGTGCAGAAAGAAGATCAAGCAGCGTTCATGTGATCTGGGTGGTAAGTTATTTCTGGTTTCTATTATTTTCTGTCACGTTTCTGAGATGGTTTCTCTCCCCAGTGCTGGATGGCGCTGTAGATGATGCAAGGATCCTCTGTTTTACAGGCAGCTGAGCAGCTCTCCTTTTAGGCAAAACCTCACTCTTTGTCACCTGCAGCCAGCAGGGAACACACTGGTGCCCTATAGCATCCCCAGCCCAGGCTGCTCTGTCCTCCCTCCTGCTCACCTTGCCCTGGAGACTGCCCCTAACAAGGTGCATTCCAGGGAACCAGTTAATTTTTCCCTTCCACCTTCAAAAGACTTTACTTGAATCCAGGAGTGGAGTCACTGTGCCCTTCAGGTGAAGCATTCAGTGCTCCTCTCCTGCCCAGACACACGATGTGACCTGAGGGTCCCACCTCAAAGAGAAGAAGTCGGATCTCTTCTTGTCTTCCCTCCACCCCACGGGCCCTGAGCACAAACTCATTCTGATGCTGCAGAAAGTCTCAAGGACGGATCGTGACCTGGAATCTTAGCAAGAAAATGCATTTTGCATGCAGCTGGTGCCTTGAAGGACCAGTTACCAGCACTGCAAGGGAAAGGAGAGGGAAGAAGCAAATGGCTCGTGGTCCTCTCTGAGACAGTTCCCTTCGTGAATAGCTATTTGCACACTGACGGAGGAGGGCATGAAAGCTCATCATCAGCAGTCAGCCAAGCAACTTCTCCTCTTGGTCACAGTGCTCTTCATTTCTGAGCCAGGCTGGTGCTGGGGCTGGGATTTCCCTGGCGACATTCCCACCATGGGGTGGGCTGACCCATCCCGGACCCCAGAGCGGGGGATTGAGGGCACTGTAGGCTTCAGTGGTGGCTTCCATTGCTGGCACTAAATGGCACCAAGCAGGTGATATTTGCCTGGGGTCAGGGTGGACCTGGGCAGTGCAAAGGCATCTGATAGCTTTATTGGAGCAGGTTGGATATAGGAAAACTTTCTGCACCAGAGGGCAGTGGGCATGGCACAGCTCCCCAGGGCAGTGGGCACGGCCCCAAGCTGCTGGAGCTCAGGGAGCACTGGGACACTGCTCTCAGCCATAGGGTTTGGGTGGTGCTGTGTGGGGCCAGGGCTTGCTTTGGGCATTTAGTAAACACAGTGCAGAATAAGGATTTACTACCACTGTATCCTTAGAGCATACATTTTCTTTCTCTGCCTCCCACGTCCCCTGCAGCTGTTGCATCTCTATGGCTGTCCTCCTCCCTCCTCGGTGCTTCTGCTCCCTGTGCTGAACACCTGGCACCATCCACCTCATTTGTCATTGCAAACACACCAGCAACCCATAGGACTTCCCCACCACCGGGGCTGGGTGAAGAAATAAAGGAGGGTTGGATCAGCCCAGGGATGCAGAGCATCACCTGAGTGCTTGTGCAGCCCGTGCACGTCGTGCTCCACCAGCCGCTGCTGGCACTCCATCAGATAGTGAGGATTTCCTCTCTGGGTTATCAATAACACTGAATAGCTGCTGAAGAATTCCCCTCGTGCTGCCTCGGGAACACGCCGGGCTCATTCAACGCCAGGAATGTCTCAGAGTTGTTTCCAAGGACCATGTGTGGGTTGGATGCTTTGCAGAATTCCTTGTCTGCAGCGTTCCCAGATCTGGGGGAGGCTGGGAGCCCCAGGACAAGATCAGGGAAGGCAAACCGGCCTCATTCAGCAACAAGCTCAAAGTAAACTGGTGGGACTGGTCAGCAGAGGACTAAGGGAAATACAGACTGGAGAAGACAGGCTGATATCAGGCTGGATACTGAGGAAAATTTATTCTCCAGAAGAGTGGTCATGCACTGGCACAGGCTGCCCAGAGAGTGGTGGAGTCATCGTCCCTGGAGGTGTTCCAGAACCACGGTGATGAGGCACTGAGGGACGTGGTCAGCGGGAATGGTGGGATGGATTAGAGTTGGGACTGGGGATCTTGGAGGTCTGCTCCAACTTTAATGATTCCATGATTCTAAGATAGACCAAACTGCTGCATGATGTCCTGCTGAGGCCAGTGCTGGAAATGATACTCCGTTCACCACGATGTGCAAAGCTTAAGGTAGAGAGATTGAAGCGACTCCAATTTCCTCATTCCCCATTTGCCAGCATGGCTGTTCCACAGAGTTTCTGGGAATGGATATGAGTCTTGGCAGACCTTGACATCAGAGAGATGGTGGGAGGAAGCAGGGTTCATTCATTCCTGCAGGCGTTCATTCCAGCTGAGAGGAGCTGTCTGGGCTTCCAGCCACTTTCAAAAAAGCTCAGCAAAATAATGAAATTCTCTGTTTGTAATCACCTGGGCTCAGCACATCAGAATTCACGGTGAGGAGTAGCTCTGCATACAGCTTTGTTTGTTCTGTTCTTCGGGTTAATGTCACGGTCCTCTCTTGTCAGGGCAGAAGAATGATTCAAGCAATGCTGCAATCCAGACAACCAATCCAGCTGTGCTAATACCTTCCTCCCATCAAAGATGCTGCAATCAGAGCTGTCCCATTCCTGGGTCTGCTGCTTGCATGGTGGTGTACCTCTGGCTCTGGATGGACAAGGTCTTCCACTAGTGTTTCATCAGGAGAGAAGGAGAGATCCTTGTGCACACAATATCCAGTCTACTTCTTTCTTCACCTTTCCCTCATCCAATCCATGATGCGTAAATTTCTCCTCTCCCTTCTGTCTGGGAATTGCACAGAAGGTTTTTAGCCAGGTAAGTGGTCTGCAGCAGAGCAAGGGAAAGGCTGAAGCTGGGGATAGAAAGCTCAAGCAAATACACGCAACAAATCTTGGTTCACAGATGAGATGGGGAAAAACATGAGGAGATGAGAGATGACATCTGTGTGTGGCAGGGGGGACATGGTTTGGAAGATGTAGGGTGGAAGGAAGGAAGGGATGTCCATCAGCTCCTCACTTCTTGTGCCTCCTGGGCCAATCCCAACCATTTCCATGCACGAGTGCACAACCACATGGCTCCACTGGCACACACTCTGGGGTGGTTCAGATCCCACCTCTTTGTAAAAAACACGGCCCAAAATAAATGGCAGCAACCTTTGCCAAAATTTCCCTGCTTCTAGGAATGGGACTGGGACCCCTTGGGTGGTCAGTGGTGCACAGCTCTCATCTTGGCAAAGGCACTGAGAACCTTGGACAGCTCAGGGTGAGAACATCCATCGATGTGCCAAGGCTGTTATTCTCTCTAGCCCTCCTCCCTTCAGAGGAAAGCCTGGGAGGATGAGACATAAAAGTCACAAATTAGAAGTCAGCGAGAGTTATTCCTT
Source organism: Numida meleagris (assembly GCF_002078875.1). Taxonomy (NCBI): domain Eukaryota; kingdom Metazoa; phylum Chordata; class Aves; order Galliformes; family Numididae; genus Numida; species Numida meleagris. The sequence goes on along the minus strand of NC_034409.1, from coordinate 194,142,886 downwards.
TGCTATTTTCAGGCCAGGCTGGTGGTGGCAGCCAATGTTGCCGGCTCCTCTCCATGCCTTTGGGGAAACGTCAGCCTCCAACATTTATTTCCCACTGTCCCCAGGAGTGTCCAAGGTCACAGCAAGGCTCCAGCTTGTTCTGAGAGCCCTCATTGCTTCCCTCTCTGGAGGCGGGCAGGGCTCGTACATTAAACCTTGGAACGAAAGGAGTAACTACATCTATGGTGGGTGTCAGGTTGGAATTTGCTTTATTTCCAGTTACTACAAGCAGCCATCCTAGAACATGACTCTTCTGCCCAGAACAGCCAACCTCAGAGCATCTGAAATGGCCATTGGTGAAATCTCCAAGCTTCTCACCCAACTCCCACCCCAGTGCCTTCCCGGAGGGAGACCCTGAGCGCGGTGCACTGGGAAGTTCTTCAACCAGGATCCCATAAGCGCTGCCAGCTCCTTTTCTGGCAAGGAGGAGAGTGGTGATGCACTGGCACAGGCTGCCCAGGGAGTGGGGTGGTCCTGGAGGTGTTCCAGAACCATGGAGATGTGGCACTGAGGGACATGGTCAGTGGGCATGGTGGGGGTGGGTTGGGGTTGGACTCAGTGACCTTGGAAGTCTTTTCCAGCCTTAATGATTCCATGAATGGACGTGGTGGGGATGGGTTTGCAGTTGGACTCGATGACCTTGGAGGTCTTTTCCAACCTTAATAACTGGAACTCTATGATTCTAACAGACTCCTTCCATGTTTCTTCCACCTTTCACAAATCCTCACCCACTGGACCCCAAGAGTGAGGTGGGGTGGCACCCCCAGATGCTTTGGGTTAGAGGAGAAGAGTGGTCCAGTGCCTCTCTAAACTGCTGATAAGAGCCAGTGCTGCTTCCAAAACGATCTTTACAGTCACACAGGAGTAGCAGAATTTAGCCCCTCTGCATCCAGCTGAAATATGTGCTCGGCTCTTCGACTTTGCAAGAAAAGTTCTTCTTTTCTTGACTACCTGCCTAGCTGATAGCGAAGAAGCATGGCCAAAACCAGAGGCAAAAATTTTCCGCAGCAGGTACATTTAAATGTAATCTTCTCTGCCATAAATCAAAGTTTAATCTGACACAAGAGTACAACTCCAGTCCTCATCAATTTGCCTTCCTTGGTTACACGTGAACACGAATATAAAGGACTCCTTGATTTATCCAGCCCGGAGAAGCTGCACCGTGTTTCTTTTAATAGCTGATGCTTTATCTATCAATTCCCTACTCCCCCATGTCTATTCCTGAGCAGGTGATTAGAATTTATCGAGATCTATACTTCACCACAAAGCAGACCCACTTCCCATTACGGTTCTAATGCAGTGGCTTTTATCAAGGGAAATGCGAATATTTATCAGCCCCTGGATTTATAGACATCAGAAAAATAAGACATTACCATTTTAAAGCTCCTTTTCATTGCTTTTTTGTGCCATCTTTCAGCAACGTCACCGTGCTGCTGCTGCAAAGCAGAGGAAGGGCTGATCCTAAACCCAGCTCCTTGGGATCCCATACAGAGGAGGTTTTAACTTCAAGAGACCCCCCTTACAACATGCAATGCTAATTGATTGATTAACTGAGCCAATCTGCTCATGGAGGGTTGCCTTTAGGGACTGGGCTCACAGTGGAGATGCAGAAGATTTTTGGGGGGGGGATTTGTGCTATTTCTGGAACAGTCTCCATCAGGGCAGGATTGCTAAGGGCTCCACGTCCTCCCATCCGTGCATGGAGATGCGGAGTGCTCAGCCATGATTTCTATTACCCAGCATTTACGTTCCTCATTAAGAGGTGTTAACTCCCGTTTAATTCCCTCTCAGGATGGCAGGCGCCCATGCTTAATGAACTCCCTGCAGAGCCATCTGGGCAGCTTTAAGTGAACCCTCTGGCAGCTGGTCAGGAGGTGATTAATGATGATCATGGCTTGAGCAGAGCAAAACCGAGGGGATGAGCCTCAGCGAGCATCGCTTCTTCCTTCCCAGTGTCAGGACAGCTCATGGCAACTGTGTCCCATCTCTGGCTGCATGCACCAAAGGGTGAGGGGCTTCAAGCAGGGCTGCCACCTGCAGCAGCTTTATCTGGGCTGCCAACACAGCATTTCCAAGCAATGGAAATGGGCAGACCCATTCCAAGGAAAACCCAAAGACGTCTCCAAAACCTCCTCCCACTTTGCTCTGCTGCTCAGTCGGCAAATCTTCAGTCTTTGCATCCTGCATCCCCAACAGTCCCTAGTGCACCAGTCTCAAGTCACCAGGTCTCAGGGAGTCTCAGGAATTGAACTGCATTGAAAGCAAATTGCTGTGCCCTCCACTCAGGTCCATGATCAGTAGTTCCCTCTGCTAATTCCCTTCTGCGTCCCCTCCCTGTTGATTATCCCAGGGAGAAACTGGGGTTCATCATAAACATCTCCCAGGTTCGTGCTTGCCCAGCTCCAGCAGCTCAGGAGCCACCAACAGAACAAGGAATAAGTTGGCAGCGATCCTATGTCACGAGCAGAGATGACAAAGCTGCAGTCAGCTCCTCTGCACTTTTCTGACAGATAATGCAGGAAATTCATTGAGCACCTCATGGCCGCTTACAAATAACTTTCCCGGGACCGGGGACGTGCTCCATAGCTTTCCACCAGGCATTTATCAGTTTTATTCCCTTTATTTTTCACGTTGAGACAGTCTCCTCCGCTCTTCCTTTGCTGCAGCACTCTGTCTGCAGAGCAGCAGACCATGGCCATGCACCTCGCCTGCTGCAATCCATGGGGGCTCGCAGCTGTAGTGCTGAGTGTTCTTCGGGACATGGGACATTGGCTTTTCAATTCATTGTGCCCTGAATTTGGTCTTTTGCTGCTTGGATAGAGCTCTTCAGCCTTGCTCTGAGTTACGACTCTGCCACTGCCCCTGGTTTCCGGAGAGGTCGTCAGATTAGAGCAGCGATGGCATTCTCCCAGTGTTTTGCCAGGGGAATACTGCAGGTCCCAAGTGTCACACTGTTATGTAAGGCTGCAAAAACACGGCTTTCCCCCACATAAATCACATAAAACCCACAGCTCTGTGTGGGCAGCTGGCAGCGAGGGAGGTTGTTCGGCCCTGCAGTGCCTCGGGTCACCTTCCCCCAACACCACTGAACCCAAAGTACCGCGTCTCCTCCTTATCCCTTGCAACCCCAAAGGATTTGCACCCTGTTCTTCTGCAGGAGCTGCAGATCCTTCAGTGCACAAGCACTCTTCTTACCACCGCTGTCTGTTTCTAGAGTCCTCATAAAGAGTGGCAATCACTGGGACAATGGCCAACGCAGAGCCAGGGTGGGCTGGATGGGAATAATGCAGAAATAGGCAGAGAGGGATGGACCACAACCAAGTTTAACGTGATGCCATGGAACTTATATGGGAATCTCAGCATTGAGACGATGCTCAGGTATCAGCTGAACACAGCTGTGTCCTCTCTGAGCTCCTCTTTCACTGTAGGGAACACAGTAACTGAGGGATTGTTGTGATACCGACCCCAAAGACTGTCCAGCCTGAGTACGACAGCTGAGAAATGAGCAGAATTGTTCCCATTTCACAGGTTGGGAACGGGGTCCAATTGCACCGTGTGACTGACCACACTGTACCCACTGACAGAGCTGGAAATAGAAACTGCACCTCCTGAGTAATTGCTTTGTGTGCAATTACCCTTCCTTCAAGTGTCGGGAGATTTGTCGTAAGCCCTATCTCCTGAGCACAGCGACCAAACCTTTGAGTCACTGTGACTTGCTGATGGTTCAGCTCCAAGCTGATGGGGGAAGCAGGACTGGGGCTCTTCTCATCTGCTGCTGTGCGCACCCAAAGGCAGTCCGGAGCTAAAGGAGCACCTTGTCCAAGGCAGGACTCCAGCTTGCAGACCAGCGTCCCCATTGGCAACCTAAACCTCGGTGCTTCGAGGCTGCTGAGTGACACAAGGGGTCTCATGGATGAAAGGAAAGGGGATTTGCCACCCAACCCCAGCCATGAGATGGCCTCATTGCTGTGCCTCTGTGCCACCATCTCGCCCGGACCAGAGCCAGAAGGTGTTTCTTGGGCTGATCCACTCCCGTGAAGCACACCTCCGATATCTGGGTACCCCTTTGTATGTGACGTGTGCTGGATAGGAATGAACCAGCAGAGCTGGAGGACATTGGAAACCAACCAAAGGAGCCTTCCCCTTCCCACGTGTCACAGCCGTGGGGATGGAATCCGGCTCATCTGGGGCATCTTAACTATTGTGCAACCGCCTGCTGTCAGAAATCTCCTTATTTGCAGATCTCAGGATAGGAAAACAGCCAACCAGGATTGGAAAAACATCCAGCCACACAAACATAAACACATAGCTCTGCCTAAGAGCTTTTGGGCATCTCAGGTTGGGTGTGATGTCACGCAGTGCGATGTGACAGGGAAGTGAGATTGTGTGGTCTTCAGCTACAGGCAATGGGGATGCATGGAGCAGGAGGAAAATGGTGGGCCAAGTGCCTCTTAGAAGATGGAGTGGGAAGACTGGGGGGAGCCTGGGGCCTGGGACAAAAATCTAAGCCTTCCTGGGATGTCCTGGCCAGGTTTGACCAGGGCTTTAGCAGAAATCCATGGGAGCAAAGAAATGGAGCTCGCAGTCAACCATGAAATCCAGGCTGGGATGTGGGCCAGCGCACAGCTCTCACCCTAATCCATGCCCAAGAGAGGGGACTGTCATGGGGAGAGTGCTGGGAAGCCTCACTGGGGGCTGGTGGCACGTACCCCAGGGTGTATTGATGCATGCTCACGCAGAGCAGTCCCTCTGGCTGAGGATAGAGCCATCAGACTGATGCAGCACTTTATTCCCTACAGAGAATCGCTCCCTTCTTCTCATCCCTCTTTATAATAGAGGCTTTTTTATTTCCCCTTGGTTGCTTATTCATACCTTAATGGCACTTGATTTTCAATGGGCTCTCAGAGCCCTTTCCCGTGCATACTCTGCACTGCTATTAGGCTTTTCAGCGCTCTCCTGCTCTTTAAACAACCTCTGCTTGCTTTTCCTGCAGAGACACGTAGCTGTGCTGGGGTTACACAACTCCTGCTTGTATTGCCATCCAGTTGAATGTGGCCATTCTCAAAGAGAAACAAGAATAGCAACCAAGTCTTTGAAATATGCAAAAAACGCAGAGCTGAGCCACACTCGGCGCTGCTCAAAAGTGTTTGCGTTGATTGGTGCATGCACCAAACAGAGGACTCAGCCTTCAGTGCTTATGAAATTGCTTTCCTCTTTCAAGGACTTCACGATGAAGCTCAACACCATTTAATTTCACAGTGCACTGTGTGACTGCAAGGAGGGCAAGGGGGTTGAGTTAGTGGCAGGCCTTGCAGCTCATGGAAGCAGCCCAATGATCTCCTGGTTTGGGATCTGGGTCTTATGAGATAAGACCAGAAAGTCTTCAGTGCCCAAACCCTTCCTGGTTTGGAGGACTAAGGGGATGGGGAAGAGCTTGTGGGGCCAAGGGTTGGACTCAGTGATCATAGAACCAGAGAGCATCCCCAGTTGGAAGGGACCCATGAAGATCATTGGGTCTCAGCTCCAGGTGAGCTTAGATCTTTATTACCTGCCAGTGTAGACATGCATAAGCTGAGCCCAAATGTAGAACCCCCCCCACGGGGGCAAGAGCTGAGCCCTATGTCTGTATTTGCATGAGCCCATGGGTGTTCGTTTTCAAGAGGGATGGAAGGAGAGGGAGATCCTAAGGGACAACTGAAAGCCCATCAAGACAAATGAGATCTTAAAGCTTACTCATTGAGGCTGTTTTTCAGTGCCCACAGCACAGATATTTTAACTTGTTCTTTAATTTGCTCTTAAAGCAGTTAGCAAAATTCCTATCATCCATCAGCCCGTGGCAGCCCATCTGAAAGGCACGGCCAGGAACTGTGCATTAATTGTGAATGCTTTGCTGAATTTACTGCGTGGCGGGATGAAATTTTTCACCCTGAGATGAAGAACGAATACACTGTTTGGCACAATCAATACTTCTCTAGATGACTGAGAAATTATCAAGGCTGCAGAACCCATGTGCAGAGTGTTATCACTTCTCCTGAGCAACGCACAGAAATGCATCTACTCCTCCTCTGCAATAGAGTAGCTGTAGATCAGCTTCATGGAATTGTTAAGGATGGGGAAGACCTCCAAGATCCCCAAGTCCAACCCCAACCCACTCCACCATGCCCACTGACCATATCTCTCAGTGCCACATTCCCACAGTTCTGGAGCACCTCCTGGTGACTTCTGGGCAGTCTGTGCCAATGCTCAACCAACCCTTCTTAGAATAAATGTTTCCTGATACCAACCTGAACCAGGCCATTCTGGACCCAATGACACCCTCATCCTACCAGAGATATCGTCTTCGACTCATTCCCATTGGCACAGCTGAATTCCCAACCAGCAAACCAAGGCAAAGGCTCCCATTCTTAGCTAATTTTCTTAATAACCCAAGACCTATATGCAGTGTAAGACTACACTGAAAGCACCACTCAGTAACCATTAAAACCAGCGGATATAAGGAGCAGTTTATTCACTTTTATGGGAGTTGATGTCAAATTAGCTGTTGTTGGATCAGTGGGAAATGTGGTTACAGGGGAACACTGAGAGAGGCCACGTAGCAGGGTTAGTTTTTACCTTGCTTAGATTGAAATAAAACATACCATGGTGCCTGATTGCCTTGTCAGGATTTATGACAGGAGTTAGGGTGAAGCTGGGTTTAGCCCTCCCAGAATCACAGAATGGGTTATATTGGAAGGGACCTTAAATCTTGTTCCTGCAGGTCTGAACCCAACTTTGTGCAGACTATCCCACCTATGGACCCCCAGTCAGGTCAATCCTTGTCAGGCCTCTTCGTGATCATCTTTTCTTTTAAAGCATCTTTTCCTTCTTATATTTACTCCTCACCTTCCTGCCAGTTCCATGCAATGACTCAACGCAAATGGATTGCCTGCGGTCTCCATTTGTGGTATGGAAAACTCTCTGTTTTAGATAAATTCCTTTTCAAGGAACCATCCTAAACTCCCTTGGTTTGCAGATGATGTCCAGTTGTCAACACAACAGAGGGAAGAAAAAATAAATGGGAGAGACTGGGAAGAGAAAAACTTTGGATTATGGTCAGGTGGAAAATGCTGGTATATCAAGGACAGTTCTTTCACAAGGCCACATCTGCTGTCCTTGAGTGACATGGTAGCTCAGCTGTGACCCCCAGCCTGGTGATGAATGGCTCCAAGACATCTGGTCCAGCACCTGGTGGCACCAGTGTCCATAAGCATCCACCATGCTCTGCATCTGTAAGGAAGTGCAGCAACGCATTTGGCAAAGGTGACATGGGATTGGACTTTGGGACCCCAGCAGGGTCTGGCAGGTTCTGACACCTGTGCCAAGTGTCTGGGAGAGCTTGGGAATGAAGCAGAGGTCACTTGGGGTAAGACACCCACGGGGAACCCTGACTGCATGGGGGAAACCACCCTCCTCTTGAAGCAAGGGCAGGAGCAGAGCATGAGATGTCCACCACCACCATGGTCATGACGGTGCCAGCACAGCCCAGCTCAGAGCAGTGCCACCCCTCATCAGTTGGTAACCTGCTCTCTGCAGCTGTAGCTGTAGCTGTCTTGTAGCAGAGGACCTAAACCAATGAAGTAAGCAGGAGTCTCTCCTTGGAGTCAGTTTGCTACCACCATGTTGCAGGGCTGTGAGGGGATTTCTTGGTGTTTGTGGGCACAGCAGCTCTCCTGTCACATGCTGTGTTTGCAGTCAACTGCAAAATCTCCAAGAGCCCCAAAAAAGCCACCAGCTCCTGGATTTAAGATCCCACAGAAAAAGCATGGGAAGGAATGACGAGATTCCAGCAGCAGCTTGGAGAGAAGTCATGTTCTGGGGAGAAAAGAGAAAAGAAACTTCATTTGGAAGCTTCTACCTGCAATTGCCCTCCAAGCACGAGGAAGGACACTGCGGTGAAGCCACGGTGCAGCACCAAAAGCCCTTGATCTGAGCCAGGTGCTGTATTTCCTTGAAGGAGACCATTTTTTTAAGTTGGAGATGTGCCTCCAGGCTCAGCTGCACAGAGGCAACTCTGCCCCATGCCAGAGCAGAGCAGTGCAGTGCAGTGCCCTTTCCTGATGGAGGGAGGACTGGGAACCCTTCCAACTACGGAAGGGTTAGGGTTAGGGTTATGGTTAGGGTTAGGGTTAGTATTAGAGTTAGGGTTAGGGTAGCTTCACAGAAAATAATAAATCAGCATCTGGGGTCTGAGCCAATGGAGCTCTCAGTGGAGCTCTCCACCTCCTCCCAGGATGGATGGATGCTGCAGAGCAGTGAGCCCAAGATGACCCTTTGCAAGAAAACCCACGAGGTCCCACCTTTCCAAGGAAATCACCTCTACATTGTGATACAGTGGCACCCTTTCCCTTCCTTCATGGCCTTGCCATGAGCTTTGGATGGGGAGGGTTTTGTTTCTGGTTGTGCCATAGACTCCCACTGTGACCTTGGTCAAGACTTTGGGGATCTAGTTCTTCAAGACCCCATGTTTTGGGGTCTGTAGCCATAATACCTCCAGGATGGGTCCTAATACTCCTTGAGTCATGGAGTTCTCCAGATGTTTCCCCTCTCTCATGGTTTCTGGAGGCTGGTGCTTTGCTCTTGGTGGTAAAAAGCCCAAGTAGGCTCCTGCAGAGGCTGAACTTTGGCATCCAAACTGGAATATTAGGAATAGGCAGCAGCTCTCCGAATGTTGTACGCATACATGCAGGTGTGGGTCTGGGCGACTGCAGGAGCTGAAGGTCTGGCCCAGCAAAGTCTGACATTTCAGGCAGTCCCACAACACCTGGGAAAACTTGTGCTTAAATGCCAAAGTTGTGCTTCTATGCCTTGAGTTTTCCAAAATTTAAACACGAGGAAGAGGAGAAGAATTTACACCTTTCACACACCCTGGAAATAGGGCAAGAAAGAGGAGCCTTCACCAGCCCCAGGGAGATGTAGGGTAGGTGTCACAGAAGCTCTCTGTAGATAAGGATATCTGCATTCTCGCAGGGGAATCACATCATTCCATGCCTGGAAACCTTAAAATCAGATTTTCCAAATCCCTATCTGTGGAAATCACTCAGTAGAAATGAGAGAGGTGGCACGGAAAAAAAAAAAGCGCATCCCTCCCCAGCGCACGGCTTTGTGCACACTCGGTCCACCCACGAGCTCTGGTGGGTGATGCTCACACCAACTCCAAAGTCACCGCCCATTTTTTCAGTAGTTCTGGCTGATTGCTGCTTCATTTATCTTTGTTCTTCTTCACTGAGCTCCACAGGACTACATTTGGCTCCCACTGCAGTTAAAAATATCTCAGTGGTGGCCCCCTCGCAGGTTGCCCCATTAGGTGGCCCTACAGGTTTGCTACCTTGGAACAGCATGACCAAATCCCATGACCTCCCATGTGTTCCCCAAACCTTTGGGTGTCACAGGCTGAGGAGAAGTCCCCCCTCCAACACTCCAGCTCCTCTCTGCTTGGTCTTACAGGAAAGAGCACATGCTTTCCATCCTGCACAGTAAACAGAGCCTTAATCCAGGCCTCTAAGTTTGTCTACATTTCGAAATCATTACTTGCAGCCTCCTAACTTGTACAAAGTTTGATTTAAGCCTTAATTTAATACATTATCTGGAGAGCAGAAGCAAGCCGGCGCTGCCAATTAGGAGCCATCTGTTTTCCCATAATCCTTTGCAGGATTCAGCCCAGGACCACCACGGTTGGACCCAACCAACCCACCGGCCCTCTACGGGGGTCTGCCTTCAGGGACCACATCTTGGGGTCTTCAGAGATGAGTGGCTCCTTCCAGCCATGGGGACAGCACTGACCATGTCAAGGTCTGTGGGGGTTGATAACGGGATAACCCAAGGACCAGGATGGGTTGGTGATGATGAAAGGGAGAGAGTGGTTTCCTTGATAAGGATGACGGAGAATGTTGCTTTGGGGAATACCTTGCACCTTGTTGGTAGCTGGAGACAGACGGTGGATGGATAGGGCAACCCTTGTCATAGAATCATAGAATCATTAAGGTTGAAAAAGACCACTAATGTCATCTAGTCCAACCGTCCACCTACCACTGGTAATGCCCCCTAAACCATGTCTCTAAGTACCACATCTACGTGTGTTATCAAACACCTCCAGTGACTCCATCACCTCCCTGGGCAGCTCGTTGAAGTGCTTGGCCACTCTTTCAGAGAAGTTTTTCCTAATATCCAACCTACCATACAGAGGAGGAAAGATTCCTGTTGTGGAAATACCTGTTTCCCACCTCCCTTCCTACATCCCCCAGCAGCCCAAGGAGCATCTTTCATCCTGGAGAGTTGATCGTGGCTGGGAGAGGAGCAGGGCTGATGAAGACTGAAGAGGTTCCCCTGCCCAGCTGAGGACAGCTGCTTGTCCCCAAGGATTGGCACGAGGAGGTGGCCTTCCCTGAGGACTCTCCCTTCATGCAGCACTGGGGTGAGGACAGATCTGATAACCAGACCTGGCTTTGCTCTCACCCAGCTGGTGCCGTGCCCTTGGAGCATCACCAGAGCCAAGCAATTCTCTCAGCTCTGAAGATAATAATAACTCTGGATGTGATCTCATCGGGCTTGCTCATCCCTACAGCCTTCTTTGTGTAGCAGGATTTTTTTAGACCTCCATTCTGAGCTCTCTGAGGGTTGTGGGGAGGTCTCTGTCCTCCTTGACACAAGGACCCCGTGGAGGTGGCATCTCCGTCCACTTCCATGACATCAGCAGATAGTTCCCTTCGGGTGATGCCTCAGAATATGTTTTTGGGCAATCAGAAGCTGGGGGCTCCCCGTGCTCCCTCTCCTTGTTCTGTCAGAAGGTTTCACCGCAACCTTGAGGACACGTGAGGGGCTTTTATATGCCAACCATTAAACAAAAATAAAACAGCAATAACAAGAGGGAACATTTGCCAGATGTTATTGCCTCCCTCATGCACATTTTCTTCTGCAAAACGTTCTGGCTGCAGCACTTGGCTCAGGCATCACCTCTGGGTGGGGGCTCTCCCCATGCCCCCCACAGCCCCCACCCAGCCTGGCCTGGGGAAGCTCTGGAAGGAGGCTGATTTGGGGCTGCTGGTAACTTGGACGCATGGTGCTGGAGACATTCCTGTGGGAAATGGCCCATTGCTGAGTCACTCCTTTGCTTTCCACAGCAATCCCCCCCTGCAGGCTCCTTTCCAGCACAGTGGGATCAGTGCAGGATGCTCATGGTCAGGCTCAGAGACCCCCAGCTCACCACGGGTCTACACAGCACAGTCAAGGTCTGCCCCAGCTGCTGACCAACAACACCACCTGGTCCCCGTGTTTAATATGGGATTAGCACTGATGCTGTGCTATCCCCTAGACCTCACAAATGGGATATCTTAGAATCATCAAACCATCAAACCATTAAGGCTGGAAAAGTCCACTAAGGTCATCAAGTCCAACCGCCAACCCATCCCCACCGTGCCCACTAGTTTGGGCTGAATCACAAAGACATTGGCCAAGGACATTGCAGAAAGGTCAACGAAGGACCAGAAGATGCTATGGAGAAGTTTCTACAGATGGATCGAGGCAGGGAAGTGTGGGCACTGCCCAGACCCAGCCCTGCTGCTCACATCTTACAGACCAGAGATCAAAGGTCCGAGCTCATCGTGGCTCTAGCTGGCACTGGTGGTTGTGAGCATGGCTCCATAACACTGTCCATGTTGGGATGACAAGGCAGCTTGTCCAGCCCATACCCACCCCATGTTGTGTGCAACCACCTCGTGACCAGCCCAGGCCACCAACCACTCTTATGGGGCAGCATTTACCCCCCAGATACAGCATCACTGGGCTGACTCCTGCCTGTGACCACACCACTCCACCACCTCCCATTTCCACCTGCACACAGCACCTTTCTCTCAAATCACCCCTTGGGGAGCAGCTCCTGAAAAGCATCCAAGAAACCACCTCGATCCTCTTCCAGTCACCCCTCTCCCTTGCATTCCCCACCAAGGGCAGAAGGATGTCACCAGTAGGTGCCACCTCGCAGCACGGGGTGACAAATGCACATGGGGTGGCTTCTTGGATGGGACACATTCCTCATTGCCTCCACTCCAACTGCTCATCCCTTGGGTGGGATGCAGGGGCAGGGCCGTCCTTGCTGCCTTTGGGTTGTGAGTCCCCTAAAAATGCATTTCGAGCCGGCAGAGCGCTGCGGTTCATAAATGGGATTCGTCTTTCTCCCTGGGGTTTGCGCTGGGCTTTCAGTCAGCAGCACCGAGCCAAAGCCCTTGATGTTTTACAACTCTCACTAATGCATCGGCGCTTCCCAAAGCAAACTGTTTATGGATGCACCGCAAAGGGAAGGGGGAAGGTCCCCACGGTGAGTTATTTATAACCCTGCTGATCGCCGGTCTCTGCTTTTTCCCTCTTTCGGGGGCTGGAGGCAGGAATGCTCAAGCAGGCAATTACCTCTATTGTCACTCCTTGCTCAGAAATCATCATCAGATCTCCCTCAGGAAGAATTCACCATCAGGCTGTCTGCGGAGCGCAGGTTCATCGCAGGCAGTGCTGCCTCGTTGGCTGCTACGTTGTTGTAATTCCTCCCAAACCCAAGGCAGCCCCAGATGGCACAAATACCCTGTTACGTACCGAAGATGAGGAACGAATCGTGGCCTGACATCTGAGCTATTATTTAAAGTCTACGGGGACTGTAGGACACTCAGGTCTTTTGCTCTTGTCAGATTCTCCTTGTCTCTGAGGAACAATGTTTTGCATCCATCAGCACGGCCATGGACATCCATACATTGTACACTGCCCACTTTTTTCCCACTTTTAGACTCAGGAGACCATTTGCACCACCTCAGTAATGCAAGACTGGGCGCTACCAGAGTGCCCAGAGGATACCTGGTCACATTCATTCCAACACTGCTCCCCAGGGTGAGGAGATGAGCAGAGAGACATTTTCTCGGAGCAGAGACGGGCAGGACCCAACATTCCCATCCATGCAATGGGATGCAGCAGTGGGGAGATGGCAAAACATTTTTGCAAGCCCATAGATTTCCGGGAACACCACACTTGGGTTGCCACCACTGAGTGCTCCAGGCAAGCCCAACTGGGACTATACAACGTCTCCATTCTCACCCATGCTGAACCTCAGCCCCATGGCACAGAAGAAGCAACGTAGGCAAAGAGAGGGGACCTTCCATGTCCCCATCTCTTTCTGTCTTCCATGGTTTTCTTTTTAATTTTCCATAGCAGGAAGGACATGGATTTGCAATAGCCTCCTGCTGATCTGTGCTCGAAGCTCTGAACGTTAATTTCCATAACTCTAGGCATACGTAATGTGCATGAGCCTTGTCCATCACCATCACCACCATCAACATCAACACCATCAACATCATCATCACCATCACCACCATTTACCACCATCACCATCATTTTAGTGGACATGGTGGTGATGGACTGATGATTGGACTTAATGACCTTACAGATCTTTTCCAACCTTAACGAATCTATTGTCATCAGCATCACCATCGTTACCATCATCATCGTCATCACCATCACCACCACTATTACCATCACCACCACCACCATCATCACCATCATCACCATCACCATCACTTTAGTGGACATGGTGGTGATGGATTGATGGTTAGACTTGATGATCTTACAGGTCTTTTCCAACCTTAACGAATCTATTGTCGTCAACAGCACCATCATTACCATCATCATCACCATCACTACCACCATAATCACCATCATTTTAGTAGGCATAGTGGTGATGGATTGATCGTTGGACTTGATGATCTTAGAGGTCTTTACCAACCTCAATGATTCTATGATCATCACCATCACCACCAGCATCGCCACCACAGCCTCGTGGGCAGCCTCCTTCAAGCCATCCCCCAGCCTGCACGACAGCGAGGTGAGCCCCAAGGAGCAGGTGGCACCAAGCAGATGTCCCCAAAGCACTGTCCCAGGTGAGAGCCTGTCCTCAGGAATGCTTGATCCCTCCAACATCCCTCGCCATATCTCCAAGAGGAGCTTCCCAGCTCCATGCACAGGGTGCCCAGCAGCTGTAATTAAATATTCTCAACCTGCCACATGCTATTGCAGGAGAGCATGCAATTTGTCATGTCTCTGTTATTAATTGTCAGCACCAACAGGACTAATCTCAGCCCCACCAGTCTCAGATTAAGGAAAATTTATGGCTTCTTTTTTTGCTTGGTGTAGTCGTAGCTCAGCTGACTGCATAGAATCACATGTTGGAGCTGCAGTGACCGCCAGCTGCTTGCTCCCTGCTTTCACAACTCTCTTGGCTTGCACTTGATAATTTGGGATGCTGCAAGCAGCTGCACATCAGCCTTCCCTGGGTGCAAACCTCAGTATTGAGCAATGCCATTCGCCCCCTCCTGCAGAGCACGTCCTGAATGTGATTTCCAAACCCAGCTCTGGAAACGGATCTGACACTCTGAAAAGCACAAAACAATATTTTTTCTGTAGAGGTGCAAGAAGATAACTGGGCCCAAAAAGCCCTGGGGGGAATCCTGCAACAAGGAGAGATGCAATGCAGCTCTCAGCCCTTTGCTTCATTGCCCATTTGCAGTTGGAGGACATCAAGTGGATAATTCCCTTCTGCAGACAACTTCCATAACACTGACTTTAATTTTAAAACCTCAAAGAGAGCACCACATGAGGGGCAGGTTGCTTCAAGCTGCTGCTCAGAAACTGGCTTTTCTCAACCTGTTTATTATCTACTTTGTGTATGTGCTAATGGCCTATGCTGCTCTATTATATAGAATCCTTCTATTGATGCCAATCAGCACGGGTTTGGTGACTGGTGGGAGAGATCCAGCAGATTAAATGGAAGTGAAAATTCAGATGATTCCCCCCCTTTGACAGCTTGAAGAAAGAAGGAGGAGAGGAGAGGAGAGGAGAGGAGAGGAGAGGAGAATGGCAGGTGAAGTGGGGAACATCAAATTGAATCCTTAATGGTTCCCAGCCAGGAAAAACTACTTCAGTCGTGATACTGTGATAAATTGTGTTGAG
>NC_034409.1:194090154-194127499 GCF_002078875.1 Numida meleagris | reverse complement strand
AGAGGAGTCCCTCTTGGGTGTTTCCTTCTCCAGCACCATTGCCTTCTCCCACAAGCTGGAGGTCTGCATGGCATGGGGAGGTGCAAAGCCAACAACGGGACAGCAGAATTACCTCTTTGCAAGAAGAAAATCCTCATGATCACCCCATTGCTGCTGCTGCTGTGTTGGGTTTGCTGATACCCAACCCTGCAGTTGCACCCCTGCACCTCAGTGTGCAGCTCCCATTAAAGGCAGCCGGATAATGCCATCCACCCCATGCAAATCCCCCAATGCCCTCCAACAATCTGCACTGTGGGGCTTCCATCTGCTCTGATTTGCAGCCCCATAAAACTTTCCCGCAACACGGGATTCATCTTTTGCACATGGTAGTGAGCGGGGTGGCTTTCCTTTGGGACCACACCAATCCTTTTGGAGCAGGGCGAGCCCCTGATGTGCTGACACAGGCTGGGAACCTCTGACCAAGCCCAACCTGTGACCATCCTGTAACCTCCACAATCAAGAGTACCCCCATGAATGGCCCCATGCAGCACCCATCTCTTCTCTCTCAGCCCTAGATCACCCCATCCATTCCTGGGACCACCAATGGGAGAGACCCTGTTCACCACCATCCCTCTGGGCAGAGTGTCCCCACACATCCCCCCAGCACTGGGGCCATCCCGGAGCCATGGGATGGGTGACATGTGACAGCCCCCATTGCCCCTACACCTGGTAGGGGAACAACCCCACCCCCCTCAAATTACACAGCTCATTAAATGGAGGGCACACTGGAGAGGACTCCAACTCCTCCTTGGGAGGGTCAATGAGGAAAAATGCTGATGTGAGGAAATCCAGCACACCGTTGGGAGGAAGGCTGTGCCCTGTGGACTATTTTTGGCTCGTTTTTCTTAACGACGGAGCCACTGATCTATGATATTGTCGCGGCTGTGACTAAGGGCTCCGCAGTTGGAATGGCATCAAGGAGAAGTTGGAAAGAGAGCAGCGCGGGTCCCGGGGGACCGGTAATGGGAGAGAGCCCTTCACCTCCTGTTTACATTTTAATGCCCATCCAGGTTATTCATTATTTATTGCTAATGTATTTATAGAGCATTACCAGCACGCACGGCGCTCGGCAGACATTGGGGGAAAAGGTCCCCTCTCCTTCGGATAAATGGCGTGGTTCAACACAGCCCCAGCGCTGCTGATCCAATGCCTTTGTAGCCAGGACAAAGGCAGAGGGACCACCTCTCCCTCCTGCCTTTGTGCCATTTCCAAATGTGCCTCTTCCCTGTCAGTTTCCTGCAGCATCTGATGGACACACACCAAACCCAGTTTGGCTGCAGGCACCCAAAGCCCCCGCACCCAACACCCATGGAACAGCAGCCTGCACTCAGTGCAACACTACGAAGCGTTGGGAGAAATGGGATTTCGTTGACTGGTGTGAAATGTGATGCTGGTGCCTTCCAGATCCCCTAAAATGGACCGAGAAAAAATGCTTTCTGACCTTCTGGGGTGTGCTTGGTACATCACTGCTGCTTCTCCCCTCCATCTCCACAGCCCTGCAAACCCCACCATGCCCCAGCCCACCCACAGGTGTATTTGCAAGCCCGTAGTCTTTAAATGTCAAGTCTTTGACACCATCTTAAAATATGCACCAATTAACATAACGCATCCAATTCCACCCAGCTCAATGGGTCAGTGAGCAGAAGTGCTGCGGGCTGGGAGCGATACCCAGAGGGGTTTTCAGCGGCCGTGTTCCCAAAAGCATAGAATCACTGAATCATTAAGATTAGAAAAGACCTCGAAGATCATCAAGTCCCCACCCAAAAGCAATTTTGTCTTTGTGCTTCTGCAGGAAGACTTGAAAATGTGCCTGGGAGAGACGCGGAGTCCAGAAGGTGAATTTGGTTTAAACTACCCGTTGTGTCTTTGGAACTTCCCTTCCAACTTTGCACAGCAGTGGGGACAAAAGGTGACACTATTTCCATTGCTACCAGCCAATTTAAGGCTGGCTCCACTCAACTTAGCCCAACTCAACTCAACTCAACCCAACTCAACCCAACTCAACCCAACCCAACTCAACTCAACCCAACCCAACCCAACTCAACTCAACCCAACCCAACCCAACCCAACTCAGCTCAACTCAACCCAACACAACTCAGCCCAACCCAAAGCACTGCCAACAAACCATGAGGAAAAGGCAATAAAAATACACCGAGGATTAGAGTTGGAGACCTGAGGTGCATGGGAAGGAGGAGGAGAGCCTTCAGCCTCACTTGGCAGCAGCAGGAGACAGCAAAAGAGGGGGAACACGGGGCCTCCTGCAGGCACATGTGGTCGTGAGCAATGCCCTTGCTGTGAGCTGGCTCCCCTCATCAGTGGAGTCAGATCTCATTGCCTTAATGCCAAAAAGTCTTCACAGAATAGAATCACATCATCATTAAGGTTGGAAGTACCTCTAGGGTCATCAGGTTCAACTGTCCTTCTAACACTAATATTGCCCACTAAACCATGTCCCTAAGTACCACATCTACACGTTCAGAGGGGTTCCAACTGCACTCTCCCACGAGTTTCTGGCTTTCTCTGCCTACTGTTGGACACTGTCCCTTTAAATCTAGGATTTGTCCGTCCTGATGTAGGGTGGCCAGGAGCAGCTGGAGCAGGATCAGATCACAGCAGCATCCAAAACGTGTCCCTGCAGAATCCGGCAGAGCTTCAGGGAGAGGGAATCCCAATGGGGAAAAATCTTTTGGGGAAAAAAAGGAAAAAAAAAAAAGGGAAAGGTGAGAGATAAGGGCAGGGAAAAAAAAAATCGGAGAGAAAAATCCCAGTCTGCACAGGCTGGGGTTTGCAGAGGGGGGAAGAGCTTCATAGGGGAACGGAGCTGGGAGGATGTAAATGTAACGGAGCCTGACGCCAGCTGGACTTTGCCCAAACTGCTCCAACAAAAGTGGTGGCACCCCCCCAAAGCCCTTCGTGCCCATCGGTGGCTGCACCCACCCCCTACCCCCCAAAAAGTAGGGGGACAGAGACACGCACGGCTCGGGGGTGATGTGAGGAGATGGGTGCGGGGAGTGGGGGCAGTCCCGGCCCCTCCGGGAGTTGCGATGGGGATCGGGACAGCCCCAAATCTTCCCTGAGCTGCAAAAGGAGCGGGACAGCCCCAACCCCTCCCGCGGTGGAAGGGAATCGGGACAGCCCCGCAGCCGTCCCCGAGCCGGGAGGGATCAGTGCCAGCCCCCACCGAGCAGCCCGGAGCCGAAGCGAGCGAGGCCGAGCTGATCCGAGTCGAGCCGAGCCGAGCCGAGCCGAACCGAACGGAGCCGGGCAGCAGCGGCACCGCGCACCTCCGACGGCAGCTGCCCGCTGCGCTCCGCCAGCCCCCACCTTCCTCCTCATTCTTCCCCTTCCTCCTCTCCACCTCCCTCTGCTTATTTTCTTTTCCTCCTGCTTTTCCCCCTTCTCCACCTCTCCTCCTTCTCCTCTCTCTTCCTCAATTTCCTCCTCCTTCCTCCACCCTCCTCTTCACCCTCATTCTCCTTTCCCTCTTTTCCCCCTCTTTATTCCTTCTTCTCCTCTTCCTCCTCCTTCCCCCTCTCCATCCTCCTCCTCATTCTTCTTTCCTCACTTTCCTCCTCCTTTCTGCGCCTTCCTCTTTCCTCCTCTTTCTTCCCCTCTCACCTCCCCATCCTCCTTTCCTCCTTTCCTCCTCCTCCTCCTTCCCCCTTTCCATCCATCCATCCTCCTCCTTTCCTCCTCCTCTTTCCCCCCTCCTCCTCCCCTCCCTCCCCCCACCCCATTTGGGCAGCTCCGCTCCCGCTCTCCTCCACCAGACGCCGCCGCTCTCGGGGCAGCGCACTCCGCAGCAGCAGCAGCGGATCCCGGGGCGGGGGGAGCAGGCAGGCAGAGAGCCCCCCCCTCCCCCCCCCGGCCCCTGCATGCCCCAGCGCCGGGCATGGCCCGCAAGACGCGGCGGGCGGCGGGGCTGGGGCTGCCCTACTTGGGGCTGCCCTGGTTGGGGCTCGCGTTGCTGCCCTGGGCCGTGCCCCCCGCCGCCGCCCCCCCCGGGGGCTGCCCGTCCGCCTGCTACTGCGTGGCCACCCCGGAACTGGTGCAGTGCCGCTACGAGAGCTTGGACGAACCCCCCCGGGAGCTGCCCACCTCGGTGCACAACCTGAGCATCTCCGGCAGCAACCTGAGCGTGCTGCACCGCGCCGCCTTCGCCTCCCGCCCGCTGCCTGACCTCCGCCTGCTCCGCTTGCGCCACGACAACATCCAAACCATCGAGGACATGGCCCTGCAGGGGCTGCCGGCCCTGCGGACCCTCGACCTCAGCCACAACCCTTTGCGTTCGGTGGCGGCCGGCGCCTTCGCCGGCGTCCCGCTGCTGCGCACGCTGCAGCTGAACCAGGCTCTGCTGGCCGCCCCGCTGGAGGAGCAGCTCGCCCTCGCCCTGCGCAACCTCAGCCTGCACCGCCTGGAGCTGGCGGGCAACGGGCTGCGGGCGCTGCCGGCCTCCCTGCTGCCCGCCGGCCTGGAGGAGCTGGATCTCCGCAACAACTCGCTGCAGCGCTTGGCGCCCGCCGAGCTGCTCAGCCTGGAAGCTCCGGGGCTGCGGGGGCTGCGGGTGTCGCTGGGGGCCAACCCGCTGCAATGCGACTGCGCCCTGCGCCCGCTGCTCGCGTGGTTGCGCTCGTCCTCCGCCCGCGTGCCCGACGCGCGGAGCCTGCGGTGCTCCGGGCCCCCGTCGTTGCGCGGGGCCGTGCTGCTGAGGTTGCGGCCCGAAGGGTTGGGTTGCGCGGCCGACGAGGGTGGTGAGGCCGGACAGCTGGAGACCGCTTCTTACGTCTTCTTCGGCATCGTGCTGGCCCTCATCGGCATCGTCTTCCTCATGGTGCTCTACCTGAACCGTCGCGGCATCAAGCGCTGGTTGCACAACCTGCGGGAAGCTTGCCGCGATCAGATGGAGGGCTACCACTACCGCTACGAGCAGGACGCCGACCCGCGCCGCGCCAGCGCCGTCGGCACCCCCGGGCTCTGACATCACCGGGTTCTGGTGGCACCCCGAGGTGCTCCTTCCAGCTGCCTCCATCCCCGGCATCCTCTTGGTCCCCATCCCGTTGCCACGGTGCCGCTCCAGAGGTCCAAGGCGCGCGTTGGGCTGCATCCGAGTGGGCAGCATTGTCTCCTGGGGGGCTCTGGAATGGCTCGGCCCGGACTCTGATGGCACCGCAGTGTCCTCCCTCCAACTGCCTCCGTCCTCGGCATCCTCCTGTTCCCCATCCCATTGCCACGGTGCAGCTCTGGAGGAAGAACTGGTCCTAGGGATGCTGTGAGTGCTCCCATTGGGATGCGTCCGAGCAAGCAGCAGCATCCCTTGGGGCTCCAGACAGGCTCAGCCCTGCTCCATCCCATCGCTGGATCCGTCGCCTTGTCCCCATGCAAGTGCTGGGATCAGGGGCGACCATGGGGACACCGGTGATGAGCCGGTCCCCACACATCACCCCATCCCGGCTCCTTTGCTCTGCAGACACAAACATGAACTGTGCACATTCCAAGGAGCAGCGGCCATACCCGAACCTGCCCTGGACATTCCCGGAGCCCGGACTTGACTTTGACCATGTACAGCTCTTTCCTATTAGATTTCTATTTGACTAACTCAAGAACTTCGCTCGATTTCTCTTTTTTTCTTTTCATTTCTTGCTCCGCTCTCCCCACGAACCGCCTGAGCTCTCCCAGCCCCGACCTCCTCCCATCGGACCACATCCCCATCTCTTCCCAGGCACGAAAGGACGCAGCCGTGCAGGGATCACCCCGCGGGTGCCTGCATGTCCCCAGGGCACCGGGGCAGCTCCTTCGGCCTCGAACCCCTCTCCCAGCCCAGGTTGTCTCAGCACTTCGTCATAAGGAGCGAAGCCAAAGCTCCGGCTCTCGTGCACCTGCCTGTGTTTGCTTAGAACCGTGCCTGTTACTATATCCTAGAGCAAATATACCACAAGCCGCATCCCTTGTAGCGTCTGCTTTCTATAGAGAGGTTTCCAAACGCCGTCCGGCTCAGGCGCTGCCCTTATGGTCGGATTTCCATCTGTTCCCAAAGGTGCAGAGTTTTGCCAGGCTCGGAAACTCCTTTTGCTGGGGGGGCAGCGGGGAGGCAGAGCGGCTCTGCAGGACCTGTGCACGGAGCTCAGCACTAATCCCTCCCCGTGAGCGAGGCAGGGGCTCAGTAATTCATCCAGGCAGTGGGTTTCCAAAGCAACTTGGGGCTGCGGGGCGGCCACTCGCGGCGCTTCCCAAATGAATGTGCGATGTGGCACAGCGCTGAAGTTCGGGACGGGGCTGAGTTGGCTGCATTTCAACCCACGGGGGTTTTCCTTTCTGCATGCTGAGCCGGGGAGGGCTGAGGATGGGGGTGTATCCGCGGTGCTTGGGTTTGGGGTGCTCAGAAGTGCCTGGTTTGGGGGGTGCAAGGAGGTCCTTGGGTTTGGGATGCTTGGAAGTGCCTGGGTTTGGGATGCTTGGAAGTGCCTGGGTTTAGGATGCAAGGAGGTGCCTGGGTTTGGGATGCTTGGAAGTGCCTGGGTTTGGGATGCTTTGAAGTGCCTGGGTTTGGGATGCAAGGAGGTGCCTGGGTTTGGGATGTTTGGAAGTGCCTGGGTTTAGGATGCAAGGAGGTGCCTGGGTTTGGGATGCTTGGAAGTGCCTGGCTTTAGGATGCAAGGAGGTGCCTGGGTTTGGGATGCTCAGAAGTGCCTGGTTTGGGGGGTGCAAGGAGGTCCTCGGGTTTGGGATGCTTGGAAGTGACTGGGTTTAGGATGCAAGGAGGTGCCTGTGTTTGGAATGTTTGAAGGTGCCTGGGTTTGGGATGCCTGGAGCCTGAAGATTGGGCTGCATCCCTGGTGCCAGTGCCTGGATTTGGGATGTTTGTAGGTGCCCAGGTCTGAGATGCTTAGAGCCCTGGTGAGGTTTGGCAGGGAGCAGAGGGTACGTGCTGTGCCAGGCTGGTAAATGAGGAAGGAAGCAGCTGTGATGGGTTCTGGGTTTTTTTTTGCTCCCCTTTGTGTGTACGCAGCTTCTGCACCGGGCGGCTGATTCTGTAGAACTCTGCCAAGGGTTAGAGCAATTATTTCCATTCCGTGCATCCCGTAACTTTGCATTTTTTCCCATTGTGTTTGCCCTCTGATAGGGGCCTTGGAGCTGGTGCAGAGGGGTGGGGCTGCATTTGGCTGTGTTCACGCTGGAAAACGGTGCTGTGAGTCCAAGTGAGTGTCCTGGGCGCTCCAGCAGAAACCTGCTGTTTTTTGGGGATCTCTCCCTTCAGTGCTTTCCCTCCTGCCCCAGGAAATTGAGGGCTCTGGCTCTGACTGCTTTCACTGCTGGGATTTTGCAAATTGAGAGCATTAAAGCCTTGGAGTGTNTGCAGGAGGGGATGCAGGAGGGGATGCAGAG
The DNA here is from genome assembly GCF_002078875.1 of Numida meleagris. Lineage (NCBI taxonomy): Eukaryota > Metazoa > Chordata > Aves > Galliformes > Numididae > Numida > Numida meleagris. Next base: position 194,120,077 of record NC_034409.1, on the reverse strand, counting down.
GGTGATGCAGGAGGAGGTGCAGGATAGGATGCTGGATGTGAAGCAGAAGGGGATGCAGGAGATGTAGGAGTGGATGCAGGAGGAGATGCTGGAGGGAATGCACGAGGAGATGCAGGAGGGGACACAGGGTGTAATGCAGGAGGCAACGCAGGGAGCTTGATTTTTGCCCAGGCTCTGGATGACCCTCCTGGTTGCACAAACTCGGACGCATGCTGAGAGAATGCAAACTTTGAGACCTGTCACGGTCTCCCACATTTGGTTTTCCTTCTTTCTTTCTTTTTTTCCATGTGTCTCCGTGTGTTTTCAGTGCTCAGAGCTGCACGGTGCGGCCACATCTCTGCTACGAGATCCTTGGTTTGTAGGGAGCACCATGGGTTTTCCTGGCAGCATCTCCAATCAGCAGGGGCATGAAATGGGGGCAAAACCCAGCGCTTTGGATCCTGAATGGGATCTTGGGGCTGTGCAGGGAAGGTTGCTCATTGAAATCTCCAAAGGGAGAAAAAAACCAACCCTCAGCTTTCGCACTTTTTCCTCCAGGAAGAGCAAATGGGAGCTGTCACCCTATTGCAGCGGGGAAACTGAGGCACAGACAACGTTGCTGAGTTGCAGTGAGGGGTTCGGGCAAAAAAAAGCACAGAAACCCAACAGCTCATCTGCACCACGTCCTTGATAGTACTGCGGGGTTTGTGCTTTGCCCTTCCCTCTTGGGGCACCCATGGGGGCAGAGCCCGTGCCTGCAGCTGACAGGACACAGCCCCTGCACTGGGGAACTGAGCGGATCCCAAAGAAATTGGGATGACATCGGATCCTGTCTGGGTATTTGTGAGTACAGCCGGAGGCTGTGCTGCCGTCGGGGTCCGCTCGGGAAGGGAAAATGGGAACGGTGACCAACTGGATGAAAAGTGCTATGGGTTTTCCTATTCCTGTGTTGCTGCCTCCCAGAGGGTCGTTAGAAGCCGTGTTCCCAGGACCTAGCCCTTCTAATGCATGGTGCTGGGATAAGGCTGGGGATGGGAGCTGCCACCTCCAGTGTTGCTGAGCACTGGCACGCTCAGCGCAGTGATGAGCCCCCGTCAGCACTGGGACAGGATTTGTCCCTTTGGCACCCAGGGATGAGGGGTCTGAACCCTGGGGGCTCCCCCTGCACCCCGGGGCACCCCCAGCCCCACGTCCTCGTGCCCCAGCATGGAGTCACCTCGTCCCTGGGGTGCCCGAGCCCAGGGAGCCCTCAGACAGCAGTGCCATGGCTGGAAATCCCTCTGTTCCACCCATAAGGGGCATCAAAGCACCAAAAATACCAAAATGTGTCAAAATATAAGCCAATATTGCCAAAATATAAGCAAGCTGGCAGGGGAGTTCCTCGGAGGTGGGTTCCTTGGAGTGCTCGTGCCCTCCAGTGCTTTCACAAGCGTGGCTCTGGGCAGATGGGATGGATGGGTCTTCCATAATCAGCCCCTGTCTGGATGCTCTTCCAAAATAACCTGCGTGCCAGGCTGTTTCAAGCACGTTTTTGGCACACTGGGGACAGGGGGGGATCTCTTGGGGAGGTTGCCTTGCCCTTCGTGAAGAGGAACCAAAATCATCTCGGTAAGGTGCAAGTGGAAAACCTGCACCTTAAAGCCCTGCAGATGCTGCTCTGCATGAGCAGGATGGATCCCTGAGCCCCAAACCCCTGCAGATGCTGCTCTGCATGGGCAGGACCAGACTGTTCCATCCTCATGGGACAGGTTTCTGGAACAGAAGGGCAGATCTTTGGCTCGGGATGGCCCAAACTGGCAGCCTCTGAGGTGGGTTTCTATATGCTTCGTGCAACCATCTCCCATGCAACCCTTGCACCCACCTGGCTGATCCCTCATTAACAAGCTGGGGATACCCCAGGAGCTCTGTCCCTTGCACGACAAAGACCCAGAGACCAGGGTTTGGGGACCCTTTGCAAACAGATCAATGCAGTAACAAAGCAGATTTCCCTCTGCTTGAGGGTTGTTTCATTGACTACAAGGTTCTCCTTGCCCTGGATGACGGGGATATGTGGACTCTGGCCCACTAGAGCAGCAGGTGTGCCCCCTTCCATGGTGACAGGGGCACAAAACCACAAAACACAAGCTGGGGAGATGGGTGTGAGCCCACGGAGAGCTGAGCCCAAGGGACAGCCATGTGGGCTGGCAGGCTGGTCATTAATTAGGTTACTCGATTAACATGTACATTGCCAAGGTGTGAATGTGAATCCAGCCTCTGCTGGGACTCACCAGACTCGGTGTGTCCCCATACAATGCTCTGATCCCCCCAAGCCCCACACGTGCACCTGGACATGGGGCTGGGACTTGGGGACAGTGCTGCTCCTGGAGGAGATGGGAATCCTGGAGATGAGGATGCTGGAGGAGGTGGGGGTCCTGGAGATGAGGATGCTGGAGGAAGTGGGGGTCCTGGAGATGAGGATGCTGGAGGAGGTGGGGGTCCTGGAAATGAGGATGCTGGAGGAGATGGGAACCCTGGAGATGAGGATGCTGGAGGAGATAGGAACCGTGGAGATGAGGATGCTGGAGGAGATGGGAATCCTGGAAATGAGGATGCTGGAGGAGAATGATTCAGAGGCAGAAAGAGCAGCAGAGCCTGTCCCCAGGGTCCTGTCCTGTCCACACCCCAGAGCCGGGGTGCCCAGCCAGCCCTGCTGTCCCCGCACCCCGAGGACCCGGCCACGGGCTGGTGGGGACACCCAGCGCCCGTTCGTGCCATTGCAGCTGGGTGGAGATAGACTCAGCTCCCTCCTCCTGCCCCTGTCCCGGTCCCTTCTGCTGCTCCCTTCGCAGCCTGCCCATGTAAATCCCCATCCCTGCACCCCACGACGCTTTTTCCCGGTTAATAACCACCCAGAGAGCTGCAGGCGATGCTGGAATCTCTCCCCGCGAGGCAAACATCGCACTGTCAGGGCAGCACGGGGCATAACGAACGTGGGGGAGGGGGGAGAATGACAGCCCGGACGGGGGAAGAAAGCAGGGATCGGGGCAGATCTCCTGGGGACCAAGTGCGCAGCCATCCCTGGAGGATGCAGGAACCCTCCAGGACGTGCTGCGGCTTCTGCCCATCCCCTCCACGACCCCAAACAATCCGCCTAAACCTGCTTGAAACCTGCACGAGCTACAAGAAACCTCTGTTAGCGTCACTCACCGGAGAGCCCCGGGGTCTCCGCTCCCTCCTCCTCCCTCCTCAGGTCGCACGCTCTGAGATCCGTTCTCTTCCTCCCGAGTTCGCAGCGCAAGGATGGAGCCCGGATCAGGAAACGCTGTTCTTTCGGGGCTGCGGGGAACAGAAACCCATCTGCAGCTGGAAGTTCACCTGCAGGGACTTCTCACCCCCTCTGTGCTGCTCAGCAACTCGGGAGCGTGCCCCTTCACCTCTCAGCCCATGCCCCCCCCCCCGCACCAAGGCAAGGACCAGCTCTGTTTGGGGGGCAACAAAGCTCGGCAAAAAAAAAAAGACCGAGGAAAGGCAAAGGGTTGCGACTACGGAGAGAATAGTTTTATTGTTTGTTAACACTTCACTTTAAATCCACGTAGCGATACACACAGAAGTACTTCAGAAAAGTGCAAATTCTCACTCGGTCGTACGCCCTAATTGTACGGAGCAGGAATGAGAGTACAGATCCAGAACTCCCTGGGACTCCGGGTAAGAGCGGTGCAGCTCTGGTTGCTTCCCTCCCCGCATTCAAAGCCACTGCTGAGCAGGCAAAGGTGGGGAAGGAGCGAGATGCACCGCGTGCAGGAAGCTGCCCTTGAGACGGGCTTGAACCCAGGGCTCACCATGCAAAGAGTCCCTTTCCTAAACCAAACCGAAACCTTCGGGAGCCAAAGAGGGGCACGAATCCCGAGGGCTGCAAGTCACCTCAGTGTCTGAAGCTGAAAAATACTGAACTGTAATTCTTTCTCTGCGAACGGTGCAAGCAAGGGGTTTCCCTCTCGAGGCACGGAGAGGCGTTAGGAGACCTACGCAGGCAAGACCGCAGCTCCCGCACCGTTCCCTGCTGCTGGAGCCCGTGCTGCAGGGAGGGCAGGGGAAGCAGACGGGCCCACAGACACAGCGGGGCTGTGCAGCTCCAGGCTGCACTGAGAGCTGCGCTTGGGCTCGGCAGTCCGACCATGTCAGCCACGTTCCTTCCTTCGCTTCACCCAACGCCACGCTAGGAAGCGTCCTCTAGAGTTGCAGGGAGACACGACTACCACCTGAAGCTATGTAAATCACCGACTGGACACTGCATCACCCACTAGAATCAAACAGCTGGCTGCAAGCTCTATCACGCAGACACCTAACTCCGCCTGGCAAGCCTCCTGTTCTGACACAGATCCCCTCCCTGAGACCCTGGCAATACAGTTTTGCCACGTATCCCAGGGAGACGGGGCTTGAGCCTGCCGCGGCAAAAAGAGGGAAGACAAAAAAAAATGAGCCCTCCTAAATGCTACCAACACAAACCACGGGCAGCTGGCTGGCAGGTCAAGCTGATGAGCTTTACGAAAGGTGCACTGGAACTGGAAGCCTCGTCATCAAGCATCAGAATGCGTTTGTTCGATCAGCGCTTCCTGCTCGGGTCTGAACAGCCTTTGTTCTTGCCTGGGAAGGCAGCAAAGAACAGCCAGCAGCTGGAAGGAGATTGTGCACAAGTCCAGCAAGCTCTGACACAACAGGAGAGTTCCAGTCCTTCACAGTCGGAGCAATGAGGGGACAGGGAGGAGAGAAGGAGTTCCTCCAGCGGAACGGTATAAATACATCCAACAGTTCGACGCGGTACAGGAAAACAACGGTAGCAGCAGTTTACAAACAGCAATAGTCATGATGCCCTCGAAATACATTCAGTACGTTGTGCCTGTCGCTGTCGTTCCACAAGCACTTCTGCATCTACAGCTTGATGCTCACCCACGGACGAGGAGAATCGCGGGCAGCCCGCTCCTGGTGCTGTATGTTCACGACGGGCATTCACGCCACGAGGTGATTCCATCAAAACAGGAGAGTGATGCCCGAGGGCAGAGCTCCCTCGGGTCAGGGCAGGACCCGGAGCTGAGCCTTGCTGTGAGGACACAGCATCACAGGGCTGACACCTCCCCAGAGCTGCCCAGAGCAATGAGTACACCCCGAGGGTCTGCCCCGTTCTCATCGCATCAGTCACGTGTACAATCAAGAAGGAGGGGGGAGAAAAACCGAAACCAAACCAACTTTTTTGGCATTAGAAACACTTCACTCGGTTGCGGAACCATCGGGAAAGGCTTTCCCTTAAGAGAAGAAATAAATAAATACGGGTGGTTAGCAAGGATTTGTGCAACGCAGAGCTTCTGCCACACATGCGCATCCACACCCTCACCCACGGTCATAGTGCAAAGCTGCTGTCAGCACGAACACCTCACACTGCACAGATGCAGACACCTGGTGCTCCTCGGAGCCATCTGGATGCAACACAAAGCCACAGGGACGGGCACGATGGGATGGAGAGCAAACAACAGTGGCAAAACAACGCCTTCAACCTCAGTGCCTCTTGGGTTCCTCTCACATAACCTTCAATCCAGGACCTGAGCGCTCGGGTTTTTCTCTTGTTTAGTTACGTCAGAAGATGGCTCAGTTCCTTTTCAAGGCTTACGTTGACAAATATCATCCTCAATCATCAACACCCAGTTCTTCCTGGACGGGTCGCTTTGGTTAAAGCGTCTTCCAGAGCTTTCCCACTTCAGAACTGGGGGAAATCTACACGTTTCTGGATCGGCATCTGTCAGAAAAGAAGTGATCAGCACCATCACCTTCTGCTCGAGCCAAGATAGGAAACTGATAACGAGAAGTTGCTAAAAATCGGCCTGAAAAGAGCAACAGTATTGGCAAACCGCTGCTCTAGCAGAAGTGAGTCGATCAGATGTGACACAAAATATGATTTAGTAAAGAATAATCATAATTGAGAGCGTCTGCATCTCACCTTTCCTTTCCTTTCCTTCCCTCTGTCTTTTTTTGTTTCCTTCACTAGACAGCGTGGCTTCAAGCCATCGAAACCAAACAAGTCCCCAACGGGTGTTTTCATACAAAGGTATTCAATTTCTGAAACCCTTTAGGAAAAAAATAAAATAACTTCAGCTCCTTAAGAGGTGTGGGACAAGAAGCCCACAGCAGTCAGAATAGGCAATTTAACCAGAGGTGAATGGGGTCTCTGCCCTTTTGGAAGCTCCAGGAAGGCACTGCATGACCCACAAACCAGATTGCACGTGTTGCCACTGTTGTTTCGCTCCCCAGCAAGTAACTGAAGATACGCACAGGAAAGAAACAACGCACGGAGAGCACCTCCACCAACAGAAGGAGGATCCTAAATCACTGGAAAAACATCAAAGATGGGAGCAACGTGCCCCAACCAGGTACACAAAGCACTGAACTCTACGCTTCAATGTATTTGGAAAGTCAGAGCAGGAACACCACCACCAACGCTCACGCGCAACAGCTACAAAGAAGCAGAGCTTTTTGTCAGCTCGGGGTGATCGCTTCCAACAAAGGTGGAACTGGAAGCAGTTTAAGACAAGAGGCAGTGGCTACAGATCAACTGTTTTAACCCTGCTGTGGCAGTTTGTTGGTGCTGCGCAGGCCAGCGAGCCTTTGGTCAAAAGAAGGGGAAATTCCAGGCAGCACGTTCCCCCCTTCTCTGCTTATCTCCACGAGCCCAGGCTTCTGACAAAAGAACGCTGCTTCTGTACAGAATAAAAACGTAGCTGCTTGTTTAAACACACACACACACACACACACAGGCACACAGTAAACAGAGTTCTGTTCTTGGTTCCTCGGTTGGACGCGGCGCGGTCGCTCCTTCCAGCACCAGCTGCAGGAGAGCTAAGCAGAGCGCCAGATGAGTCCGTTCTTATCAGGCTCGAGAAAATTCTCAATCAGAGCTTCCACGAGCTTCTGGCGTTCTTCTTCCAGCACGGCTCTGTCACTAGAAGAGAAGAGATGTCAGAGGTCTGATGGAACACCGGGGCTCGGCTTTAAAAACAACCGAATGAAATGCAAGAGCTGACGGGGACGGAGTCGCTTCGTTGTGTTTCCTACTCGCATCAACGTGCAAAGACCCCGATCCGCTCGCTTTAACAAGCTGCTCCCTGGTAAGGACTATTGCAAAATCAACTTAAATGGGGGGGAAAACGTCATTCCTAGAGGTCAGCTATTGTTCTAGAAGGAATGGTTGCAAAAGCGATGCAAAAGTGGTAGAACACAGGTTACACACTGATGAAAAAGTCAGAACGAGCTCCTGATAGAAGAGGCAGATATCCTGCGTTCTTCTGGAACAGAGTCCAGCTGTTCTCCAAGTGTACTTTAACTAAAGTGTAGTTGAGGAGGGTTTGGTGACCAGGAGAAGCGCCAGTGATCACAAGAGGACATGGCAGCACACTGATCCTTTCCCCATTTAAATGCCCAAGTACTCACTGCATTAAAAGATGAAACCCACATGCATGGCACTACTGCACTGCCACGCTCCTTTAAAGATGCATTCCCTCTTTCCTACCCTGACATCTCACTGGAGGAAGAGGAACTCGGTCTTCCAAGAGGCAAAGCAGGCTTGTTATTTCCATCCACTTTGCTTACCTATGGGCCCTGCCATACCACACTGCCCCTCAGGTCAGCCTTCCTTTCAAAAAACACCCCCCAAACTGCTGCAACAGAACTGGCTTTCCCAACGCTCAGCCTTTAAGAGACTTACATGGCATGAACAGCAAAACGATGCATCAAAGCATCTCAAGTACTTCTCTCTCAACTACTCCGGCCCTCACATGTGTTAAGCTGAAGTTAGGGGCAATGTTTCTTTATTTCTTCCTTCCTGGTGCAGCTGATTGCCTCCACCAGATCCCAGCTTTTTTTCATACCTTGCCTACTTTCAGGTTCGTGGAAGCTGAATGGAGGATCTCCATGCTCACGTAAGCAGAGGGGGTTCATAGAGCAGACAACCAGCAAGCTCTTTTACTCAATAAATACGAGCTTTCTGGGAATTGCTGCACTTCTGACTTCAACCCTCTAAACATAACCCCAGGTTTTTTTTTTACATACATAGATATATTTAACCTTTCTTAACTGGAAGAAGCTGATCCCAGGTGGCTATCGAAAGGAGGCAGACATCTAATTACTATCAAGCACCTTGGAGCAACACAGCAGATTCCTAAATACAGTAGGAATCCACCTGGGTTGAAGTACACTTGCCAGCAGCAGCACAACTTCATTACATTTTCATTCACAAAAGAAAAAAAAAGAGGAATTAGGTTAATTAAAGAACCCCTCTAGAGCAGCAGATGCTTCGAATTCAATTCTTTGCCTTATCCCCTGCAGAGGGGGGGATCTCAGGTGTGCAAGAACTGCATTGCTGCAACCAGTTTAGCAGGCTGGAGCACTCAGGGGTGGCTCAGGTCTCAGAGGAGGCAGCAAAGGAATCTGTTTCCATGAAGGGATGATGCCTCAGCACTGCTCTTCCAGCCCACTACTGACCTCTGCTCGGGCAGCGCGCACATCTCTGCGTAGTACTTGATCTTTGGCTCCGTCCCACTCGTCCGAAGGGTGGCAACACAACCATTTTGGAAGGTGAAAGTGATCATCTGGCTGCTTTTGCTCACGGGCAGCACCTACATGAACGAGAAAAGATGAGGACGGGACGCCTCAGCTAACGCAAAGACGTTGCTTTGGTTTGTTTTTAAGTGAAACAACCAGTATAAACGGGGCTAAATCAGCGGGTCCTGAATATCCACCAGCGGGGGTAATAGGCTAGAACAAGTCATTGCAGCCCAACAGACACAAGTACCCCCTGGATCAGTATGTTAGGATAACTGGACTGACTCTTACTCCCATGGAAATCCCACCTGCAGGATGGCATAAGAGCTGCAGGAGCACTAAAGTCACCCCAACTAATAAAGTTCACTCGTTGCTAGAGGAAAAAGGTAAAACAACAGCCAAGTCGTTTCACATCCAAGTAGCTTTCTCCCCAGTAAATGTTATTAAGCCATCTTAACAGACCGCATTCATTACACTGTCGGCTAAGACGCCGTAGTGTATCTACCTGCACAAAGCTGTTGGCATATTTAACTTTCAAGCTCTTCAAAAAGAGGAGCCCTCCTGCAAAATGCTTGGTAACTCACCGACTTCTTATTCGGCTGGCTGCTGTCATAGCCAGTGGTAATGTCTCGTACGTGCAAGATATTGTAACTGCCACAGGACTTGGGATAAGACTGGGGGCCATCGAAGTTCCGAAGCCTCTCAAAAATCCTTTTGATGGTTGGAGGATCATAGCACAAGAAATAGGATGTTTTTGATATGTGATATCCATACCTACAAGGAGACGACTTTTTTTCAGTTAAAAGGTTCAGAATTTTCCTGCACATTTGGTGTCTAAAGAAAGTCTTTTTGGAAAGAAGAACAAGGGGAAAATAATGCAATTCTCACAGCTGTGGGACACGTATTTACAAGCAACCCTTTGGAGGCTGAAGCAGATTGCATTGCATTACTCAAAACTACTCGTGGCAATTCTTAAATTTGAGTAAGGGTTTCGGTTCCAAAGAAATAAAAGCCAATAGAATAGGCCAGAACAGTCCAATTGGAAGGGACTTGCAAAGGTCATCAGCCACCTGACCACTTTAGGGGCAGGCAGATAAGTTAGAGCACATTTGTAAGTGTACTGACCACATGCCCTCTGCACACTGACAGGCACAGGGCATCAACCACCCCTCCAAGAAGCCTGCTCCAGCGTCTGACCACCCTCCCCATAAAGAATTCTTTTCCTTACGTCCAACTTGCACCTCCCCTGGTGCTGCTTTGTCCAAAATACGAATGAAAGAGGCGACTCACGTTTCATACACCTCCGTGAGTTTCTGTGCTAGCGACAGGTTCTTGGTTTCCAGGTAGGCTGCCATTTCGGCTATGACCACAGCCGCGCTCACACCATCTTTATCCAACACTGAGGTGCCACACATGAAGCCTAGAGGCAACAAAACCATTGTGGAAAATGAAGCTGCTGCTCTATGACGCTGATTTACACGAGTGAAGTTTTACTCCTGCTCCAAGGAAACGAAAACCGGTCGATATATCCGTGCTGTCCTTATCACATAGTGCTCCCCGCCACGAAATCTAGCTAACTTAGGGGTCACAGTGATAGAAAGATACGTGCTATCATCAATTAATTCCAGTCTGAGAACATCTGTTCTCTGAGGGGATCCTTCATGGCACACTGCTAAATGTATCGGCTGCTTGCTCTGTGCAAGCACAGCGTTGCTGCAGAGAGACTTGCTAGCAATACGAATCAAAAGAATCAATATTGATACAGACTTGGTAACCCAAAAACCAGTGCTCCACAGTTCTGCCAAGCTGCCTTCTTTCCGAAGGGATTCATCCGTGAGATCTTCATTCCTTATTGTCAGGAGTTTCTTGAATTCTATGAATATGGGAGGAAACTGGTACGGACATGCACGCTCTTCAGTAAGGGCTTCATTTTCAAATGCCATACTGCATGTGAATACGCTATCCTGAGAAGCTGCTCTTCATCTTGAAGAAGCAGAAAGTTCCTACAGCTGAAACATTCGCTGCACAGTTCTGTTCTGCAAGGCTGCCAAGGCAAACAGAGCGCTCCAGGCTACGTTCACAGGGCTTAGATGAGCTTTAAAGGTCCCTCCCAGCCCTAAGGATTCTTTGATTCCATGATTCTGTTCACATTAGGCAGCTAATGCCAGTGCTTCCCACTGGCTGCTAGTATGAAGGAGTCTCTTAGGTTTTATTTTACCCAGAGAAGGCAGTGCTAGGCTCCTGGAGGAGCTGCAATATTGGTGTAATGCAGCAAGCCCCTGGGCCACCTCCCTGCTCCATTCAGTAGCAAGTCCTCAAAGAGAGGACCCATAAGACACTGCATTGTTTAAGAACAGGTCCTGTGCTTAACCTCAGCTAACAGGCTGTGAAACAACAGCAGTTTGGCAACCAAGACCACGCTTTTTAGATACGTGTTCCCCCTGCACAGTTCTCAACAGCTGAAAGTGATATCCAAGACATACCGATAGACTCCTCAAAGGCAAAGAGAACTTCTTTCCCATTATCCAGGAGATCTTTCACTCTGCTTCCAATCCATTTGAAGCCAGGGAGTGTTTCCTGAAATAGGGAAAAATAAAAGAGATTGCACCGCATTCAAATTCTCCGCCGCTTAGTTTCAAGTGGGGCAATGAAGTGCAGCTACTGCTCTTCCCACCTCCAGGACGTTGCCTGGAATTGGAACCCTGTGCATCAGACCTGGAAGTTCAGAAGAAAAAGGAGGCATCAGATTAAAAACGTGAGAGGGGGAAAAGAAAAAGGTGATGGATTCAGGATTTTAGGGTCAATGGGGAAGTCTGACGCAGAGTCAACACACTAAAGCTAAGGGACGCTTTTCTTTCTTGAAATCATTTTCCTGAATTTGTACCTCAGTAATTGATCAAGAGAATACAGGTAGGCAAAGACAACCATGAGACAAGTCCAGGCTTCTGCTTAGAATATGAATCTAAGGCAAAGTGTCACCAGGCAGCGTTTTATGGTGAGTACTGAACTGGACCTGAACGTGGAGTTGAGGAATAAGCGAGCTTGAGAGACTGTGGCTCTCCCTGAGATCACAGATCTTTCTTCCTGTAGTGCTTTCTGATGAGACAATCATACAAAGGAAAAGTTACAGACATTATAAGCAGTGGCTTTGGGTGACGGGAGGGAAACGCACTGCCTGTGTTCTTCTTAGAGTTGGGCTGGATGATCTTGGAGGTCTTTTCCAACCGTGGTGACTCTATGATTCTACGAATCATCATGCAAAAGCAGCCATCATTTAAGCAACTAATCTTGGAGGAAAGGAAGGCACAAAAAGGGGAAGCTCTCACAGAGACCACTGGGTTCTATAAATTCCTAGCTGTTTTCCAGGCAAATTTTCAAGAAACGAATGCATATATGAACATAATTTAGTGAGATAATGAAACTCACTACAAGGGAGCAGAACTCCAACACATCCTTAGTGGAACAACGTGAAAGATCCATTGAGATCTTCCATTGAGATGGAAGAGTTCCTCTGTCACAACCCAGAGTAAAATCAAATTTAAAACCTACCAGTGATCTGTGCACCTGCAGGGACACTGTGCTACCTTTAAGGGTTTGCTGCCAACCCACCAAAAAGCATTTCGTTTTCGTAGCCAAAAACATCAAGCTGCACGTGCTTATCTCGAGAACTCATCTTTAGGAGAATAACCAAGATGAAAGCACGCGGTGACGTGTAATTAAAGTTTGGTGTCACCTGTTATAGCCCACTTGCAGATTTTGCACAAATTGATGCCGCGAATTGATACCACCGTAACGTGCACTGAGAAACTCCGCAGATGCCAGTGCAGCTGGCACCGAAACGAGGCTTCTCTAGGCAACAGCAGGATTCTCTGCACACTGGGATGCAAGGAAATCTCCCAGCCCGAAGGCCAGCGTCATTTTTGCTGTCTCCCATTTCAGAAAGCTGCAAGCGAGGGGCGAGAGAGAGAACGCAGCCCTCAGGTTTTACTCTGCAAGATGACACCGGTAAAAGCCCCGCTTACTTCAAAGTTGAATCCTTCTTGAAGGGCAATGGCCCTCAGAATTTTCGAGGAGACCGTGGTCGCCAGCATGTAAACATTCTTCACGTCAGCATCTTTGGAGCAGTTCTCCTTCCAGCGAGAAAACATCCACCAGCCAAACAACGCCGCCAGCTCGTTGCCCGTGAACACCTTCCAGCAGCCACTGCAGGCAACACGGAAAAGAAGAGCTCTTTCAGCTGTCCCAGGAGCATTCGAGCAGGGGGAGATGTTTTCTGCAGTCATTGGAACAACAGGGGCCCGAGCACGCTACTGACAAGCTGCTCTACACACAGCCACCCTACCAAGAGGACTGCACATTTCTCACGTCTCGATGACTGACAAGCCCAGTGCATTGTTAGCAAGCAAAGATACCCATGGAGCTACCTCACTATCACCTTCCCAGCAGCTTAGGATCTTACAGTTTATCAGAAGTATTGCAATCTCTACGGTCTACACACTGCACTCAGGCACTGCCTGCACGATAGGAAATGACTACTTACACAATTAGCAGAATTTTGGCCTGTTAGCGGAAGAAAAGTAATTTCAGTTGAAGGTAAAGAAGGTAGGAAGCAAAAAGCAAGACACCACAACAGCTAGCTGTCCCAAGGCAGCATTTATTTGCCTACTCTAGAAGAAAAAAGTAGACATGAGAGATTTCTTTTTCACTTAACAAGATTTAATGCCTTAAACAACCGCTCCACTTTTCATTGAAATGTGACGTGGCCACTTGCTGTAACCCTGGTGCTTCATCTCATCTTTTTCAGCCTTACTGATTGATTTTACCTAAAATCCATTATTTCAGGCACAGCTATACCAAAACTAGCCAGGAAAATCCCCACAGAGCTAAGTCACGACGGGAAGGCATGGCTTTAAGGTGATGTCTTTGGAACACTGCAATTTTCACGACCTGGTCTGCATGAAGAGATAAAACAGAAGGTCCCATTACTTACTTCTGCTGCTCTGCCACTGCCAGTCTGTCTGCATCAGGATCCGTGGCCACCACTACTTTAGCATTCTCCCTCTCTGCGAGCCTCAGTGACAGCTCCTAGTGGGAGAAGGGGGAGGGGAAAACATCACAACATCAAATAAATGCATTCTTACTCTTAAGTGACACATAACGTGCAAAAAAACCCCAAGATCTCATACAGATGGCCCAATGAGTTTAACACTGCTGAAAGCCAGGTACTCTCCGTGCCTTCCCCAATTTGTTTTCCATCAGAGCATCTTATCTAAACGAAACAAAAAAAACACATAAATGAGACGAAGCAGAAACTGAAATACCAGCACAGATTCTCCTTCTTCGGGATTTGGGCATTTGACAGTAGAGAAGTCTGGATCTGGATCTTTCTGTTCAGGTACGGGGATGGGGGGTTGAAAGCCAAATGCTTTAAAAGCCCATTGCACGTAGTCATGTCCAACTCCATGAAAGGAGGTGTGAACAAACTTCAAATTTGTTTGCATGTTTAGCTCCCTGACAAGGAAAGAAGAAATTCAGTGAGACTGCAGTTACTTTACAAGACTACTTTTACGTGGGAAAGCACAAGGTAAAGAAAAGGCAGTTACACTCGATCCTATTTAGGTCGTTTCTGCAACAATTTCAACATAAAAATGAGTTTTGCTAGAAACTGCTGGTTTCGAGTTTCTCATCCCGTAACACAAGATATTTACCTGCTGCTGAGCTGGCTGAAAATCCCCCAGGGCTGAACCATCAGTTTCTGCATCAAACTCCTCCCACCATCCTGAAGATCTTACTCGAGCTCTACCTCCTCCTCCTCCTCTTCCTCTACTCACCCTCTGTCCCAACTAACATTTCGACTTCTCCATCCCATTCCACTTCATGCACCTTTACCCTGAATCGCTGCATTTTCTTCAGAACCCTTTGAGCATCAAGCAGAACAGCTCACATCGGGGTGAATTATTGTAGCCTCGTGTTCAAAGGCAGCAAACCAGCCTGAAGCTGGGTGCTCTATTGTCCTCAAGCAGGGTTCAGTCCTAAAGACGACGACCATTTAACTCAGGGACACATCAGGGAAGGGATGGGGTGAGACAGAATGGGGACTGGAGATTCCTCCCAGCAGGAGGAGGGCAGGACAACAGCCTCAGGCAGGCAGTGATGTTTGTTTGCAGCAGAGCAGAGCGCTCAGCTTCTATGAACCACAAAGGCTTACTTAAAAACATCATCGAAGGACATTCCATTTCATACTACACCTGTGGTAACAGATCTTTTTCAGATCCTCCATATAAGAGTCACAAATTTTCTGGAGAGGATCCTGCCTAAGAGGACTGGTGTCTACGAGGTTCTCGTTCCAGGAGCCATTCCACGGTTCAACACATTCTTCTATGCATTTTATAATTTCCTTATCGTGAGGGGATTTGATCTGAGCTCCATTTTCCCAATAAACCTGGTAGGAAAACATGACACGGTTTATTCACAAAGACTTCATGAATACTCTCAGCTATAGGATTCCAAGCACTGCCTGCTTCAGGCTGGCCCAATTCTTAAATCATTTGGAATCCCAGCTGGTGACTGCAGTCACGAAATGGTAATTTTTTAAGCAAAATCATCTTCTTTTTCAGACCAAGCTGTTCAGTTGCTCCGACTGAAACCATGAAAACATGAGAAATTCAGGCTGGGAAACCCAACACCCGACAGAGCTGCACAAAGTGTAGCAGAACAGAAGCACTGCCTTCTGCATTGCCTGGCATTCCTTTAGAAAAAGCAGCACGACTCGGTTTTGAATTTGAAGCAGAACAAGGTGCATTTTTCCCATCACTGAACAACTGTAATCTTCCAGCTAGAGACACTACCAAACCTGAGCTTAAAAAAAGGCATTGTGACAGATTGATTTAGACGCCTGTTTTCTTATAGTTTGTTTCCAATAGCATAGCTGCCTTCACCGTGCAGGCTTTCTACTCGGACCAGCCTGTCCCTCTTTGGATGATACTCCTTATCTCCAAAAGTACGATCTTGTCAAGTTGTCCAAAACCTTCACCAGCTGCTGAGCTGATGGGTGATACATTGGAAGATGCAACAGGTTTTTGAAAGACTAGAGTGCTTGGAAAACTGACATTGCTTGTTACATCTGAGCAATGTCAATACTGAAGTACTTCACACGGGGCACGGGAGGTGCAGTCACCTCCAGGAGCTCTCTGTACACAGTCAGACTGGTTTTCCTATCACTGCCATTGCTCACCGAGCTGCTACTGAGCTCCCAGGAGGCTAATTTTGATTAAAGTTCAGAATTCAGTTTAGATTCTTCGAAAGCTCACCAGTGCAACAATGTGCTACGATACTGCATGAGCAGAATTTGTTACGATGGGTGGTTATGCTGCTCCAAGCTTTCAGAATGAAGCCACCTACCTGCCTCCCACTGCCCAGGTAACACGGTCTTGCAGGGGAGCACAAAGAGTTTTATTCATCAGCAATAAACTGCTGTCACCTGCCGTGTTTGGACACGGTTAGAGGGCATGGTGGGGGCAGGCTGACAGTTGGACTTGATGATCTTAGTGATCTCTTCCAACCTTAATGATTCCATGATTCTAATTCACATGACTTTGAGCTCAGCTTGAAATTTGTTTCTAAGCCCAAGAGGTGACCAGATAATAAAGGGCTTAAGCATCCTCCCAGCTGCTCATTTGACTCTATGGAAGGTCACAGTGCATTTGTGTTCAAGACACAAAGGGTGCGTGGCCTTCAGTTCTAGTCTCAGATGAAAATGCATGCCATTCAGATGGTTATAGAAGGATGAGTTACTTGGAATCACATTTCCTTCTAATGTGCACTCACACATATTTCAGAAGAAGCCAAGATGCCCCCTAGCACATCTAAGGCATGCAGGTAATATAATAAGGCATGCAGCTGGCAGTGATGTGCTACAAGCTTCAGGGCTAAGCCTTACCTTGTACCCATTGTCCTCCTTCCTGTTGTGGGACGCTGTGATCATTACACCAGCAACAGCTTTGAGCTGCTGAACAGCGTAGGGCTAAAAAAAGAAACCCAGAAACGGCCACTTACCCAAGCATCCTGCACCTGGCAGAAGGATGTTTTGTTATTAGGACAGGTACGCAAAAGAATGCTACAGGAGAAATAGCTTATCTGAAAAGTGTACAAAGGAACGCCCATCATTCTGTTCTCTGAAGCTGGTAACAGAGAGAAATCTTGCTCAGAACAGTGCTACCTTGCAGCGTGGCAACGTTATTCCCAACTCCATAAAGGCTGTTGTTAACTGGCCAACTAAAGAAAGCCTGCATTTGGGTTACTCCAGCATCGAGAAAGGAAAAAAAGGGCTGAGACAGAATGAAGGGATTCACCAAAACGCTTGGTGAAAAAGCACGTCACGTGTATTTCCATCTAGAAACAAGATGGTCAGCATCCGCAGCAGACTAAGAAAGGCTGCAAAATAGAAACAAATGTGCAAAAATAAAGCTTCTCTGACCGGAACAGAAAGAGTTTTTTTTTTTTTTTTTTGAGATATTAAAAGGGAAGACATGCCTTCGTTTCCTCCACTCCTACGCTCGTCGTGCACAGCCCCTGTGTACGTGTGCATGCTCACCCATTATCTTTGATCCCACCGTGCTCCTAATGACCTGCAGTGCCTGGGCTGCCATGACCACTGCCCCAGCACAGCAGCTCAGGGTAAAATGTGACTCTGCTGCCTAAATACATGCAGAAGAATTCAGCAATGCTCTTTGACAGCCTCCCTGAAGAGCCACGCGTGGCGAGCATCCTCTGCTTCTGTGTTTAAACGTCGGAATGTGAGAGGGTAATTGCTAGCTCACATTTTGAATGCTGCCTTAACTGCACGGTTCAACAAAATAAAAAAAGAAGACAATGACTCACCACAAAGGGCGTAGGGACGTACGTTGAAAAGAAGTAGACGGGCACATCTTTAGCCAGCAGGACTGCTGCGGTGAGCTTTGCAAGTCTACCAACACGAAACAGAAAACAGTCAGCCCAACTCCCACGACAATCCAGCAGCCACAGGGTACTACTTTCATTTCACTTTGCTTGTTTCTTAAATCCTTCTACTGTTTCGTTTTGTTTTCCCTACGTTTTGTGCAGTCGGTGTAACAGTTTTCAGGCCGTAGAATCAGACAGAGCACTTTCATTTGCTGCTTGAAGGGCACGAGGCACTTCAGTCTCGTGAATAAACCAGTGACATCAAGAAATACACAGAGCCCTCTGGGGTGGCACTTGTCCTTAAATTCAGGGACCAAAGTGAGCTCCCAGAAACATGAAAGTGCCAAATCCAGAAACAGAATCTGTTTTTTTTTAAACCTTGCTTTTGCATTAACCTCTTCCTCCCAGGAAGCAGGGAAACTCATTCTCCTTTATGGAGCAGTTTGATACGAAGCTGTTCTTTTCATGGCAGCCCAGAAATGAACAACGGGAACTCTTGCTCAGAGGGAAAACCAATGAGAGGTTAAACAACAAACATTTCCTTTGCTCACTTAACTTTTACAAACAAGCATTAACCCTTGCTTCCTTACCTTCCAACGACGAGTATATATTTCAGGCACTCAGAATTTCACTACAGCTTTTACCAAACGTAACCTGCTATCACAGAAAAGAATCTGAGAGCTCAACTTCTCGTTGAAGGCGCTGAACTTTTGCTCCCGTAACACAATAGCTTACATCAACTCAATGATGGGATACCATCAGGAGATCTGCCATCTCCTTTGACACGGGACACGAAGCAAAGAAAGGCAGAGCACCACTCACGCAACATGGGGTGAGCAGGCTGACTGGGCTGAAATCCCTTTTTTGGGGAGGTTCAGCTCGATTTTAGACTGTACATTCTCAGGTGAAGCGACCAGGGCTCCTGCAATTACAAAGGCTCAGTCCTTCTTTCATCACTATTTAAATGGGCTAAGGGAGGGCAAAGTGAGCACAGCTCGTAACACAAAACCGTTCTGACAGAAGGGAACGCATTCAAAGCCACAATTTCATTTCTAGTCTTGCAAATGTAATCAATACTCATACTTCTTACTGCTGCAGTTGCTGGTCACCTGACCTCGTGTGTCATATCCAACAACAAAGCCTCTCTGCTTAAAGTCTGAAAAACACCTCTCAAGATACTTGTAGATGCCCTGGAAAAAGAGAATGAGAGAAAAAAAAAATAAGGAAGAATTAGCTCTAGTGTCACGTACTTCAGGATGTTTACATAAACATTATTCTTCTCATACAGAGTAATGTCAGTAGAAAATACAGCTCAGCAAGAACAGCACTACTCTTGTTTTCACCCTGCAGCATGCTTCTCGTACTCGAACCGTCTTTTTAAAGACCCAATTGATAAAAATCCATTATTTTTCTTCTAAACCCATCCACTGAGACTGCAAGGGCAGTGTTGGCCAACGCCTCCCTTGATCCCTGTGCTCCCAGCACACGTCAGGCACCTCTTCAGCACCGAATGCACATCCTACGCTTCCAACCTTGCATGAAAAGGATGCTTCCTCCTTACCCACTGTTTCCAAAGGAATTTTATTGCTGCTGACCTGCTCCACTGAAGTCATTCACTGACATACGCTGTAGCACAAACACAAGCTGTCTTGTTTCCTGTACATCACGGCAGAGCACTTCCAACAGCAAGATACCAGAGAAGACCTCAGGAGTGAGTAGATGGAGGAAGTGTGAAGAATAATGGCACGAAGAGCAATTCTTTGCCATGTCCTTCTGTAGGTCTGCCTTGGTACCACCAGCAAGCCAAAAGCCATGAAGCTAGTCTGACTCCTGGCCACAAAACCTGGTTTAGCTGAATTCTTTTAAGGTTGTGCAGCAAGGAAAGGACTTCAAGCACTAACACGTGGACGCAAGTACCTCTTCAGGGAACCATTTCAGCCACAGCTGTAGGGTTACTGTAGAGGGATGCACACAGAAGCACTTCACTACATTATCTGAATCCTGATGGAACTGGAAGCTGGCTCATGGCGTGAGGTCACTTTCACACCATCCCAACAACTCCAAGATCTTTCACTCGTGGTTGTAAAGAGATACGAGGCAGGGGAATGGGAAGAACGTGCTCACGTTTGGCTGGAATGGGTTGAACAGCAAACAGGGAGATGAGCCAGAGGTTTCTTAGCAGGAGGCCCTTGTTTGGCTAGTGGAATCCTGAGGTCAGGGCACATTGCAGCGTGTATCCTGAACTCGTTCCTCAAACCCCAGGAAACTGCACACAAGAAGGCCAAGGTTTACAAATGAAGCAGCGCCACACGACACGAACTGGAACTGGTTAGAAATAGGGAACCAGCAGGGGACGGGCAAACTGCTGAAACTCAGTAAGCTCAGACAGAACCAAGGATGCTCCCATCCACATGAGAAAGGCACAGAACTCTGTAAATGTAAAAGCATCCACTGAACCCTCTCTTTTGGCAGCCCCAGCATCTCTGGGATTCCGCACATCAGATTCCTTCCCCACCCTCATGTCCAGATGCTGAACACTTGGAGGTCTTTGCTTTTTGAGCACATGGCAGCCTCCAGTGCCAGCATCCTTGCTTACCTCCCAGCTGTGCACTCCCTCGTTCCTCAAACACACAGGAACTGATGTATTTCTGTTGCAAACTAAGGACCTACACCGACCTTTCTAGCAGATGAGAGCTGTGTTTCCTCCCTGCTGCCTCGGCCTGAGCATTTCTGGGAGCCACTGGTGCCACCACAACCCACACAGCACTGCTCTCAATGCTGAGGTGAGATTCTTCCTGGGATCTTGAGCTTTGCCTATACAGCAACAGGAAGCTCAAAGCAATGATGCACAGGTGACACTGTTTTTGCCACTGTAGAGGTCACTGACATGGACCTATTAATAAAAGCAATTGGTTAAACAGGACAGAAATGCAGGCTTTATGCACAAGGTATGTGCCTACAGTCTTCAGAAGAACCAGCAGCAGCTCCTGGATATCTATGCCCTTCTGGATCTGACTTTTCATGGTACCAACATAATCATGCCTATCAAGAACACAGCATGTGCTTAAGCACGCATCTTAACGAAGGTTTATTTCAGCTGAAGGAAGTATTTTCATTACACTGAAGTCTATTTGAATGGCGTGTAGTAGTTAAGGACAGATTTAGAGACAGTGCTGCCCGTTTTCAGGTAAGGTTCTGTGACACTCTCTTAGCATCATTAGCTTCTGAAATAAGAGAGCCAGAAGCACTCAACCGAACAGATTAAGTCTAATGCAATCTACTTCAGAAAGAAGTTTTTATCTGCTCCCCTGATTGCTTTTTCTAACCTGAGAAGTGGCTTTGATACACGACTTAAAATAGAAGCTCTGCAGAGGGAGCAAACAAACCCCAGCCAGTTTCTCCCTTTCGGAAGCGTGGAAGGCCCACGAAACTGAACTTGCAAACAGAGTCCCTGCTGAGCAAAACCACGCTTTCTGCTTTCTGCCAAGAGTGCTTATCAGTTGGCCAGCTGAGCCAAGCCCAGGCACGCTTCCGTGAGCCCCAGTGCACAAAGGCAGCATGCAGACCTCAGGAGCATGAGCAGCTCCAAACTCAGCAGGCTGCACTGGCCAAAGAGCGGGGTGACAATTCTTCATTCCTCTGCACGAGCAAGATGTTTGCTCTGCTCCAAAAGAATTAGGCAGTGGCTTGGCTTGGGTTGGAAGGGACCTCAAAGATCACCTAATTTCAAGCCCCTGCTGTGGACAGGATGGCCAACCACTAAATCAGGCACCAGATCAGGTTGCCCAGGGCCCCATCCAACCTGGTCTTGAGCACCTCCAGCGATGGGGTATCCACAGCTTCTGTTGTATCAACTGCACCACCTGACTCGGTGTAATCTGCAAACTTGCTGATGGAAGCATGGCTCTAAGATGCCCAGCTTAGATGCTAGAAACCTAAAGCAAACTTTGTTAGACCTAAGTTGAAATCAAAAAGATAAAAGGTCAGGCTTCAAACTCTGGTGAGCTCCAGCATGCTGCTTCTCTCCTTCAGGAAGTACAAAGAGCTCTTGGAATTTGGTTTCACCTCGGAAGCTTGGGCTGCAGGTGTACGAGTCAGCCACCAGCAGTGTCAGCAGCTTTAACAGAGCCCTGCCTGCTCCAAGCCTTCATACCTCGTTGCTCTGAGCCAACAAAACAAGCTATTTCAGCCCTGTCAGCAAGGGTCTGGACGCAGAGCATTAACCTGCACAGAAAGAGCTATATAAAAGTGTTTAAGTTCTGAGTATTACAATGAAAGACTGCAGTAACCCTTAATAAATCATGTAATAAAACACCCCTTATCTTATGGCTGAAGTGCCATTTAAAAAAAAAAGCAGCTGACAGAGCAAACAGGTTTCAACAGGTTTATCCTAATGAGAACTTTCTATTGATATTCTGAGAATAATAAACGGTGGCAACTATATCAGTTTGTTTTATTTTCAGTCCTCAAGAATGAGGACATTAAGTATATTTAACGCACAGAGTCCAAACCCATTTGTTTTTTGTATGGTCATAAGGAAGGAGAATACGGAGCATCCATTTTCTGACTCATGCTATTTGTTTTCAAAAGGATTTAACACTTCTCTTTCCTTGCCTCCTACCACCTCCACTGGGCTGGCAGAAAGCAGTATTTTACATATGAGGAACCCAGCTGCTTTGTACTTAATATTTGCACATGCTTTATGGCGGTAAGAGTGACTATCAAAGTCAGGAATTATAATACAGCATGATTACAATCCTGGATAAATCAATAGAAGTGGGCCCACGAGAACCTAATGAGGTTCAACAAGGCCAAATGCAGGGTGCTGCACTTGGGCCGGGGCAATCCCAGGTATTTATACAGCCTGGGGGAAGAACTCCTTGAGTGCAGCCCTGTGGAGAGGGACTTGGGGGTCCTGGTGGACGAGAAGCTGGACATGAGCCAGCAGTGTGTGCTGGCAGCCCCGAAGGCCAACTGTGTTCTGGGCTGCATTAAAAGAGGAGTGGGCAGCAGGGAGAGGGAGGGGATTGTCCCCCTCTACTCGGCTCTTGTGAGGCCCCATCTCCAGCACTGCGTCCAGGCCTGGGGCCCCCAGTAGACACAGAGCTCTTGGAACGAGTTCAGAGGAGGCCACCAAGATGATCAGAGGCTGGAGCACCTCTCCTAGGAAGAAAGGATGAGGGAACTGGGCTTGTTCAGCTTGGAGAAGAGAAGGCTCCGGGGAGACCTCATTGTGGCCTACCAATACTTGAAGGGAGCGTATAAACAGGAGGGGAACGATTGTTCACGAGGGTGGATAGCGATAGGACAAGGGGGAATGGTTTTAAACTGAGACAGGGGAGGTTTAGGTTAGATGTTAGGAGGAAGTTTTTCACTCCGAGGGTGGTGAGGCACTGGAACAGGTTGCCCAAGGAGGTTGTGGATGCCCCGTCCCTGCAGGCATTCAAGGCCAGGCTGGACGTGGCTCTGGGCAGCCTGGGCTGGTGGTTGGCGACCCTGCACTCAGCAGGGGGTTGAAACTCGATGATCTTTGAGGTCCTGTTCAACCCAGGCCATTCTATGACTCTATGATTCTATGGATACTCAGACTCCTGTTAGAAGTGCTTAAAATTAGGGCAACGACAGATCTACTTGAAACGTATTCTCAATTAATTTCTAACGTAGCTTAGTTGTGAAGATTAAATATTCAATCAAACTGTTTGAGGGAAAAAAAGTGACAGAGCAACACATCAGCTGAGACGGGACCCAGCACTGTACAATGAGTAAATTGAAGAACAAAGCCACTGTGGGACAGCAATATAGAGAAGGAGCATGGAGCACTTCTGATCAATAACCAAATCATCAGTTGTTCCTTCCCACGGTGTTTACCGAAAAGGTGGAGAAAGAAGAAGTCAGCAAGGGCCCAAGCTCTTGGAGAAAGAATATGTCACCTGCTACTGAGCAAAACACTGTTGCAAAGCACAGCAGAGGTGATAAAGCCCTATATTAATCAAGACGTTGATTTATTTGGACATTCAGTACATACATTGCTTAAAAGAGCAGCAGGGAGGGAATTGGAGAAATGTGATCATTTTCTACTTCTCTTTTGGCGTTCAAGACCAAAATCAACACAGAGAAAAAAGAAGGCACAAGGCACTGAAGGAACAAGTCCAGAGAGTCGGCTGCTATCAGCTTATCAACTGGTCCTGGTTGTCAACCAGCTTAAAGAGCTAGGCCTAACAGCCAAAACTGGTTCAAGGGAAAGATGTGTTAGCAGTGAGGAGTCTCTGCCACCAGTTTTCACCACCTCTGTGACTCTACGACTCCTCAGTTCCATGTACCAGCTCTCATGCCCTTCTAACATACACCACAGAGCCTCATCACTATCGCAGGAGAAGGAAATTATGACTATAGCCTCCATGTCCAAAACTTTACCCATCCCAAAGATCCTTTCTAGCAGCACTGCATTCCTCAAACCCAGTGCACAACTACCAAAATGGCAGTCAAGTTCCAAGATCTCTCCAGTATCAAGAAGACCATCACAGAACTCTCTATCCAAACTTGGCAGATTAACATCTGTTTACAATGGTTTCTTATCAAATTATTCTATGATCTTATCTCCAACCCAAGTATAAATATTAAATCATAGAAGAACCACGAAGCATCGACTTCTCTGATGCAGGATGTAACACCAGGTTTGCAGCCTGAGGTTCAGTCCACTCCAATTACTGACTGACTTCTCTGTTTTAAAAGGTTCCAAGAGCTAAAGACAAAGCTACAGTAATGCAGGGGCACTTAACCACACTATTTTTCTACAACTATCCCAATCTGTTGCAAACAACACTATCAACTGCTCTTACTGGAAGACCATCCCAGAAGTTAAGCAATGCACAACAGATGTTCTTCGCAGTCAGTCTGTATTTGCTTTTTCATCTCACTTCCTGCTCGTGCTCCTAATAAAACCAGCTATTTGTTTTGTGTACTCATTCCCAACTTGGGCTAAAAGGAAGGGAGAAGGCTTGTTGGGTTGGGGGTGTTTTGCTTTGGGGGTTTGTTTTTTTCTGGTTTTACTGGTCTGGGTGGTGGTCTTTCATTTGCCAAATACTAACAGTTCTCATGAAAGCCAACGCTTTCCAACTTCAGGGCAGTGTAACAGGCTTTAGCTAGATTGAAGTATAGTAGCAATAGACTTCAGCAGATGAAGTGATTCTATCCTAGGGTGCCCAGTTAAACCTGTGTAAGCCACTTCATTTTCCTCCAGTCCTAAACCATCTCATGCTATCACCCTACTATCAATGGCTCCGTTTCGCCTCCAGCTCGTCTTTCAGCAGAGCAGTTATGACCCAAGAGCTTCCTGTGAACACCTTCAGCTCTCTCCTCTGCAGCTCACCTGTGTTGACTGGATCACGGTGAGGTCGTTGATGTAGCAGAAGCCTGCTCCCATGGCGGAGCGAAGCCCAGCAGTCCCAAAGGTCAGCCTGCAGCAGAGGCGATCCCGCAGCTCCTTATGCTTTCCATTCTGCAGCAAGTTTTCAATCTGCTCTTTTGTTTTTTGGTTCTGCAAAAAAAAATATATATATATATATAGTGGATGGTTTTCATTTCGTACTCGAAATCAGGATCAGAACTTATGTGCACGTTGTTTTCAAACCGTTGGTGGAGCTGCAGTGCAACAAGTCCTTCCTTTCCTACAAAATCCCTGCCTATGGGAATGAGAATGCATTGTAAAGCTAGTTTGTGTCGCTTTTTTCTGTACCATCTTTATTTATATAAACACATAAATGCATAAAAAGCACTGCTCCATCAGAAGGGAGATGTCCCCTGCATTCTCCTGACAGCTGCCTAATCCCACTGTGGGTTATGGGCAGGATTTGGGAGGGTCTCGAGAACGCCATCAGTCAAACAGAGAGAACTAAAATCACACTTCCACAGTTACCTCAGAGCTCAGAAAGAATGCATTTACACACAGGACGCGATACAACTGCTACACAAAGAGTATTCTCCAAAGAAGAGCCTGGTTTTACCTGTAAGAGCTAGCATCTTGCTGCTGGAAAAAGAAATCCTACTCCCAAAAGTGGTACCCGTATCAGCGAAACAACGCTGCTTTTGTTTGATTTAGGGAACATAAAGGAAGCAATTGCTTAATGCTTTGCACTGAGGTCCAGTGACATCCCACTCACCTATTCAAGGGAAAGAATTAAAAACAGACTACGATGTAAATGAGTGAGCTTGATCCACAGCAACACACGAAGCCTTGTGCCAGCAGGTATTGGCGGAGGACCTGACGGAGGTCTCTGTTTCCCAAGCAGATGGTTCCCAAGTTGCTGAGAGGGCTTCTGGTTCCAACCAGAGGGGCACAAACATCACACAGCAGGGCTGAGTGCTACAAGCAGCGCGTGCATCCCACACCTCATCACCTGAGTGCCAAAAGGAACGGGCACGTGAGAAGGAAAAGGTCGGCCAAGAGCAGCAGGAAGAAGCAGTGCTCATCTGACACTAGGCTATAGATATCTATTACACTTAGGAAGGAACGGCAGCTCTGTCAGCTGCATGCATGGAAAGCACTTTTACTACTGTTCACTTCGCTTTAAAATAAGGCTATTAAATTCTATGGCATCCTCAATAGCTTTTAGGATACTCTGCGTTGCTGGCCCGCAACCATGGCACGGCGATGCAGTACATGACGCAGCTCGTGGTGTTGGGTTCTGTGCCACCGAGGCAAGGTCTTCCCGAAGCAAACACTTGTTTTACAGCTGCTGCTTTTACGAGCAGAGCAGCACGCTGTTTGGGTTGAAGCTACCTTATTTACTCCCTAGGGAACAAAAACAGGTCAGCCAGGTGAGCACCCAGACGTTCGCCACTTGCTCACGTTCAGCTAGCTAAACTTCCCTGCCATCAGTAAAGAAGAAAGGGGGAAGAAGTTAGAAGCTGAAGAAGAAAACTTCAATTCTTTCAAGGAAGGAAGAATTTTACTTGAGCTGTCAACTCCAGGCGTGGTGGTGGACAGCTTCATGCTGCGGGTTATGCTTCAGTAGCACCAGCAATCTGACCTCGGGACAGCAGCAAACACAGCGGCTTGCATTAAGATCCCAGCTGCTCTGCATTGCTCCTTGCTTTTTAACTTTTTCCCCAAATTGGAGCCTTGAAGCCTGTGGGCCAGCTCAGCTCCTTGCAGAAGGCTACAGGGCTGAGCTCTGTGGCATCCCACTGTATTTCTTGGTCTCCGCTCCCAGCAATAGATGTGGCTGCATGATGCTAAGGTGAGGGGATTAGCAGCAGCTCTATGCAGCTCCCTGAGGATGTGAGCACAGCTGGGAGGAAGCACTGCTTACAGGAGGGTAGTTCCAGCTGCTGAAGGCAAGCAGTGTTGCAGCAGCGTTAGCACCAAGCTCCGTTAGCTCAGAAACACCAACTGGGAAGGAGTGAAGGGCTTCCTCTTCAGCCCTGCCTGGATGAGTCTGTATGGCAGCACAGAAGCCGTGGGGAGTTCCTTCAAGTGCTGTATTTGGATGTTCTTTTCTTAATATCCTTTAAAAAAAAAACAACAGCAAGACACAAGGCTGGCTAAGGGTCCCTGCCCTTTAAGCAGAAATAAGCTCTGCTGTTGCATATTGGAACAGGCAAACCTTCATTCAGCTTGGAGCACCTCCAGCCACGCAGCTTTTTGGGGAGGGGAGAGGGAAGCTGTGAGCAATTGCACAGCAGCTCCCAAACAATAGACCTGGCTCTGATATGTGCTCAATTCCCAAAAATAAGCCTCCAGCTCTCCCACAGGCCATTGCTGCGAGCTGCCCAGGCACCAACGCGTCTCCAGAGGTGGAAGGTTTCCTATCGTGTTATCATTTGTCTGTGGCAGCCTGCTGGACGGACACTTACGCCCACAGTTCACTTGGCTCTGCTTTGCTCCTAAATCCTGCTCCCTCCAGGAGTCCCCAGCTCCTTGTAGCAGCTGTCTATCCATCACAGTAGTAGCCAGCTTGAAAGAACGTTGGAGGCGCCCACCCGGAGCGAACAGTGGAATGTTTTTGCCCTGTGCACCCAAGACCCAAGTGCCCACAACACCAACACCACCAACCCACCAGCATTCTGCACTGACAAACAGCATGAGAGGGCCCTGCTCCTCCTCCATCCCTCTCAAGACCTCCTGTCTGGCTCCAGAAGAGATGAGAGGAAGGCAATGGCAGTGATCATCATGCTCACACGGCCTAAGTACCACCAGACACGGACTGAAGAACAACTCATGGCTTTCTTTATTACATGGACTGCAGAAGGCAGCAGCCCCATCCCAGGCAGCACCAGCCCTGCTCTGTCACCACCACGCTACAAGGGGCAGCCACCAGCTCCAGGAAACACACTGCAGTTGTCACAGCCATGTCACAGGAGCACAGCACTGGGGGGGAGCCGTGTTCCAGACCCACCTTGGTGTCACAGCAGCACAGAATGCTGACGACAAGGGCAGGGCCAGCCTCAGATCGCCGACCAGTGCCCGAGTGAGCCAGGGCTGTGGCGGGCAGGAGCAGCCCATGGCGATGGATGGCGGCTGCTCCTGCCTTGCTGCTCCTCCTCTGCCTCACAGCCACACACGGGGACAGGGACACAGCAGGACGGCCAGACGCTCCTGTCCACACCTGCATTCCTCTCCCAGCAAGAGGGCCACGCTCTACAGGACAGATAAGTCCCTCCCAAACTAGATCCCACCTCGCTCCTACAGCACCCGCAAAGCTCCCCAAGATCCCCCTGCCCCGTCCCAATCTTTAGTGCTGCTTTGCTGAGCCCTGGCCCCACTGCAGGTGCCGGCACAGGACCTGCTGGTTGCGGTGCCCCTTTCCACACCGGCTTGGGGACACAGGCAGCCCCACACGGCCACGCAAATGGCTGGCAGACCAGCAACCTGGTGAGCAGGGCTGTGCAGGGGAGGGCAGCACAGGGCAGCAGGGCAGGCGGCTGCTCCTCTCCTCCTTCCCACCTGCCTTGCAGATGGACAGCCCATCACAAATGCCACCAGATGACCAAAAGTGCTGAAGCACAGTTCTCCTTCCTCCTTCAGAAAGCTAAGTCAGCCCCATACTGGAACCTACCCTACTCCTACAAAACCATGGAAGCTCTCCACCGTCCCCCGGTTTTTACCCCAAAACTTTCACTTTGCTTTGCTGAGTCCTAGCCCCACAGCAGCTGCTGGCACCTCACCTCCAGACTGCAGTGGCCGTGTCAACGTGGCATTGCTGACACAACGACCGCAAATGGCCAAGGAAACCAGTATCAGACCAGCTACCTGGTGAGCAGGGCCAGGCCTGGGAGGGCAGCACAGGGCAGCAGGGCAGGCAGCTGCTCCTTTCTTCCTTCCCACCTGCCTTGCAGATGGACAGCCCTACACAAATGCCACCAGATGAACAAAAGTCCCAGAGCTCAGCCCTCCTTGCTCCATGAGAAAGCTAAGTCAGCCTGTTACCGTAGCCTGCCTTGCTCCTACACAACCATGGAAGCTCCCCACCTTCCCCCTCTTCTTATCCCAAACCTTTTACTTTGCTTTGCTGAGCCTGGCCCCACTGCAGGTGCTGGCACAACACCTCCTGACTGCACTGGCTGTGTCAACTTGGCATTACCAAGGAAACCATTGTTGAACCAGCAACCTGGTGAGCAGGGCTGTGCAGGGGAGGGCAGCACAGGGCAGCAGGGCAGGCGGCTGCTCCTCTCTTCCTTCTCCCCTGCCTTGCAGATGGACAGCCCATCACAAATGCCACCAGATGACCAAAAGTCCCAGAGCTCAGCCCTCCACAATGCTGCCCATGCTCCTTGAGAAAGATAAGTCACCCCCATACTGTAGCTTGTTTTGCTCCTGCAGAACCCTGGAAGGTCCCCAAGATTCCCATGCTCTTACCCAAGTGTTTGGGGTTTGTTTGCTCAGCCCTGGCCCCACTGCAGGTGCCAGCGCGGGACCTATGGATTGGAGAGGCCATGTCAACCAGGGATGGTGACACAAGCTCCTCCATACAGCTATAAATAAGGCTGTCAGACCAGCTAACTGGTGAGCAGGGCCATGCAGGGGAGGGCAATGCAGGGAAGCAGGGCAGGCGGCTGCTCCTCTCTTCCTTCTCCCCTGCCTTGCAGATGGACAGCCGCACAAAGATGGAACAAGAGCAGGATACGCACCTGTCCTCAGCTCTCTAACTGCTCTCCATGCTGTACACGACAGATAAGTCAGACACAAACAGGACCTTTCTGGGTCCTAAGAGACGCTGGCAGCTCCCCAACATCCCCCTGCCCTCACAACAACATTTTAGACTCCTTTGCTCAGCCCTGGCTCCACTGCAGGTGCTGGCACCAGACCTGCTGCTTGCAGTGGCCTTTTCGAGACATGGACACAAAAATGGCTGGCAGACCAGCAACCTGGTGAGCAGGGCTGTGCAGGGGAGGGCAGCACAGGGCAGCAGGGCAGGCGGCTGCTCCTCTCCTCCTTCCC
>NC_034409.1:194085512-194086140 GCF_002078875.1 Numida meleagris | reverse complement strand
GGGCTGCAGTGGCCCAGAAGTGGACAGCAAGATGCTGCACCTTGGTACAGATGGGATGCATGGACAGGGCCTTGGCAGCAGGGCTGCACCCAGCCAACTCGCACGGGGCACGGCACTGTGCCAAACCTGGGAACCATGGGAAGGGCTTCGAGGAGTTCCTGGCAATGGGAGGCGTAATTCCAGGGCCACCTGGGCAACACAACATCTCTCACTCTCCCACTGCTGTGCTGCAGGACCCTGCTCCTCCTCCCTCTCATCACCTCCTATCTGGCACCAGGTGGAGATGGGAGGAAGGCAATGGCAGTGATCTCCATGCTCACACTGCCTAAGTACCATCAGGGACCAACTGAAGAACAACTCATGGCTTTCTTTATTACATGGACTGCAGAAGGCAGCAGCCCCATCCCAGGCAGCACCAGCCCTGCTCTGTCACAGCCATGTCAGAGAAGCACAGCACCGGGAGGAGCCGTGTTCCAGAGCCAGCTTGGTGTCACAGCAGCACGGAATGCTGACGACAAGGGCAGGGCCAGCCTCAGATCGCCGACCAGTGCCCGAGTGAGCCAGGGCTGTGGCGGGCAGGAGCAGCCCATGGCGATGGATGGCGGCTGCTCCTGCCTTGCTGCTCCTC
>NC_034409.1:194082044-194083178 GCF_002078875.1 Numida meleagris | reverse complement strand
GTGTTAGATTCCTCTACCCTCAGTTCTCCACGTGCTGCACAATCCCTTGCTGAAAGAACTGCACTTCTTTTCCTGGAGCTCACCAGGATACATAACCTGAAAGAACAGGAGAACCCAGGTGGAGGGCCATTAGCTCATTATTTCTCACTGCTTCTTTCTCTTCCAGCCCTGGTAATGACACCTATTGAACGACAGAGTCAGGTTTCAAGGCGAATATCCTGCCCAAAAAACTGCCCATTTACAACTCCCACACCGATCCCTTGGGTTCTGTAGACACTCTCTGCCTGGAAGATGGGAGGAAGGAACAAATAAAGGCTCACATTGGCTTGCGACCCAGCACATGGACAGGCACGAACTAAGCAAACGCAGCCAGGGTCAGCCCCCAAGATCCAAACCCACCAGAGCACCTCGCTGCAGGATCTGCAGCACACCAGGAATGCTGCACTGTACCAGAGCTCAGCTCCTTACACATGGAACTTAAGAAGGGCACTGGCACTTGAGACATCAAGACGCAGCCTCTACTTACACCTGTAGGCATTGTGCTCCAGAGGTGGAAGGTTTCCTATCAAGTTATCATTGGTCTGTGGCAGCCTGCTGGACGGACACTTACACCCACAGCTCACTTGGCTCTGCTTTGCTCCTAAATCCTGCTCCACCCAGGAGTCCCCAGCTCCCTGTAGCAGCTCTTTCCATCAGAGGAGAAGTCAGGTTGAAAGAACATTGGAGGTGCCCACCTGGAGTGAACAGTGGAATGTTTCTGCCCTGTGCACCCAAGGCCCAAATGCCCACAACACCAACACCAATGAGATCCCAGGGCAGGCAGCACCATGTACTGTACAACACTGATGGCCCACTTGCTCATGGGTGCTCTCCTTGCTCGGGGGTGCTCCATCTTTGCTCAGGGGCTGCACCCAGGGCAAGACCTGGGCTGGCACTTCAGCACACCTCTACAAGGACACGTTCCTACAAGGAGAAAGATCTTGCTTGCTGCCATCCAGCCTCCTCTCCTGGCACGTCATGGGCCCTGGCACACACAAGCGTGGCAGCTCATGGCAGCACTGTGCACGTGGAAGAGGCTTAGCTCTAAAAAACAAATGGTAAGCTGAGAAACCAATGGGCTTTGCCATGGAGATG